>NW_007727848.1:0-11539 GCF_000696425.1 Galeopterus variegatus | reverse complement strand
ATACAGATCAAGACTGGGTGCCCTGTGTTCTCACACTCTACCAGTCAATTCAGCCACTGATGGTCGTGTGAGCCAGGACTGTGTGTGTGCTGGACCACAGCACCTGCCCTCTGTAGGGAGCAAGAGTGTCAGGTTTTTGGAACAATTTACAAGTGTGTGCAAGTTCAAAGAACACACGTGGCCCACAGGCCACCCTGTCACCGGATTAATGAGCCATTGAGCTCACTGTTGAAACTGGCCCTCGCGTGGCTGGCTTTTGCTTCCTTTAGCAGAAGCATCTGCCTTCAGCTGCTTCCAACCTTCTCCAGGGCCCCCACTGCCCATGCTGACGGGACAAGCACGTGGGAAGCCTTGGGTTTATTGTCCACCAACTACAATAGCTGTAAATTCTGATGTTGGAGAAGACAGAAGAGGATCAGAATGAAGAAAGAAGAGGGAAAGGAAACAATAATGGAGAGAAAAGGGGACTAGGAGAGAGAAAGAACTAGAGGCAAACAGGGACCTTCAGATGTTGGTGCGCTGAACTTTTAAGCCCACCCTTCGTCTTCTACCCCATCTCCACCCCACAAAAGCAGATGTGCTCCTCGTACAAGGTCCCGCTGGGTGGGGGGACCTCTCAGTGAGAACGACTTCCTTCCCATAGCATAGCTGTTGTCCTAGAACACGTCAAAACCGTCCTTACTCTGTGTATTATAAATATTGTTGAAATTCACATTTCAACATTATTTCGTATCATTTATTGGAAGCAAAGTGTGTAACAAGATTTTCTTTTCTTTTCTTTTTTCTTTTTTTTTTGTCTTTTGTCTTTTTCCGTGTCCGGCAACGGATCGCAACCCTCAGTGTTGCCCCCGCACCGGACCGGGGACCGGCAACGGGATCGCAACCCTCGGTGTTGCTCCCGCGCCTCGCTCAGCCAGTGAGCGGGAACCGGTCCGTATGTGGGATCCGAACCCTCGGGTGGGAGTGCCACCACGCTTCCCAAGCGGCGCACTTATCCAGTGCGCCACCGGGCCGGCCCCAAGATTTTCTTTTCACCAGTGCAGGTGAGAGGGCTAGAAGGTTGAAAGTAAAAAGACTTCAAATCATTTCCTTGTGGTTATGTGAATGGGACTTGACGTTGATGTGTAAAGCATTAAAGTGAAAGACGATTTTGCTGGATAAGTATGTCATCAACACAAGATTTTCCATTGCGCTGTATTAATACATCATCCTTCATTTACAAGTGCATCCCAACACGGGATGTCTCCCACTGTAGCGAAAGGAGAGAAAGCTGCCAGGGGGGAAGGAATGCAGTGTTTTGCGGCTGGGGTTCACTGCATCTACATACACATTTTGGAAAGGTCCACGCTTGCTTTGCTTGCTGCGTGTTCTGTGGTCAGATATGAGGGGGCACTACCATCTGGCCTTTGTCCTTCTAGGCTGTAAGATCAACTAAATTCTCAGATTTTCGAAGCACGAAAGGCAGCTATTTTCCCTTTGCTTTGACTCTGTTTCCCTCCCTCACTGCCTGCACCTCTACCTGCTCTTTTACTTGCTCTGCCTCGGGCCCAAAGCAAGAGTTTTCACTAACTCACAGACGCCCAGGCCGACACTGCGGTGGGCTCTAAACTCCAGGCCGGCCGTGCACAGCCAGCCTCCTCCTAGGAGTGTGCTGCCCGCCACAGGCGACTGGGAGTCCAGAGAAGGCGGCGGAGTTCAGGAGAATTGAGAGTGAAACCACGACAGTGATGTCGTGGAATATTCCAAAGACTTATTCTGTAAAGTAAGCAGCTGACACTGGAGAATAACAAAGTATTTTGAGAGAAAATACAGAAGGTGGGCAAGGGTTTGTAGAGCAGGCATTGTACTGTCAGCTGCAGGCACCTTTAAAAAATGTCATTTCAAAGGTAAAATAAGCTGGTGGAGCAAACTGGACATGAGTTTCAGAGTCAGAGATAGCGACAAGTTTGAACCCTATGCCAGCCACGTAAAGCTGAACGAGTTTCTTTATGGCTCCTTTTCTTCACTCACAAAAAACTGAATGTGTTACCCGCACCGCAGGCTAATGGTGAGTGCTCACTGCGACAGGGCCTATCAAGTACTCAGGAGAGCCTGGCTGGAAGCTTCCCCTGGTGGAGGCCAGCAGGTGTGAGTTTCCCCCTGGAAGAGGCAAGTCTCCCCTGTAAGAGGAAGGAATTGTGCCAAACCGTGAACACTTTGAATGTGGTGAAGAAAAAGCTGAAAGCTGCCAGACACCAGAAAAGGTGGCTTTGGATTCCCAGCGCCTGCAGATGTCTGCAGAACAAAGCAGAAACTCACATCAAGAATCTCCTTGTTGGCTTTCGGAGACGTTGCTTCTCTTAATTCCTTGATGGCCACAGGAATTTTAACTTTCTCACCTTCTGGGATCCAGAGTCCCTGTGACAGAGAGAGAGAGAAGACGTCACCTGGCAATCCTCACACTGTGCACTAGGCTGACTTGTGAGAGGCAGGGACTTTATTAGTAACACGGTCCTAATGGGAAGGGGACCACGGTGCCACAGCCTGCATGCCAAGGCCAGCAGTGCTGCAAGTCACGATAACTCGGCAGCGCTTTAGCTACCAGGCTCTGTGAATCTGGACAATTATTCACATAAAAGAATTTCAAGCTTGTGTCAGTTATAAAATCAGTATGGATCATTTCTTGCAGAATTCTAAGATGCTGGGTCTAGGCCTCACTGAAACCAGACTTGATGCAGAGAAGATCTAGGAAAAACAGAGATGAAGAGAAACCTCCTCTGACCTGGGCTTTATTCTGATGCTGTAAGGCAGGGACAGGCCACCCTCCCCTGTCTTGATCTGTCATGGCCCCCGCCTGGCCAGACATCCCTTAAAAATAAATGACGTCTTTTGGTCTGTGTGTGGGTCTCATGGGACCACTTACTTGTCACTGGGGTTATAAAGGATTTCCTCTCAACTACTTGGGAAAACAGTGGAATTTCCCAAAAGCTCAGCAAAACAGAGCAGATGGGGATGAAAGTAACACACAGAGGCTGCCGCGCGCCAGGCGGGGTCTTACCTTATACACGGTGCCGAACGCCCCAGAGCCCAGCACTTTGATCTTTTTGAACTCAGTTTCCTTTAAGATCCTCAGGAGAGCTTGGTTGGGAGCTTCCCCGCTGGGGGTGAGTGGCTCCACGAGCTGTCAGAGACAAGGAAGCAGACCTGAGGTGCCCACTCACCACGCTGCACGGGACACAGGCACCACGACAGTCCAGAGCACCAGCCGGCGGCCCACGCGGTCGTACCGCAGTGCAAATGACTCACCAGGCCCATGCCAAGAAGAAACGCACACCTTCTCTAAGGAACTTAACAGATGGTAGGAACAGAGAACAGCTACATTTCAGCACACCCGATTTCTATTTCTGTTTCCAGGCCAGTTAGCTGGACTGAAAAACTCCGGTGAGGAAAATTTTCCCATGGTGGTCACACTTTGACAGTCTTGTCCGGCCCATGACACACAGCACCGCTATGCTCAGGAGCTGCTGTGGTCCCTCCTCCCAGGGACAGTGGTGGACACAGACACTGGCACAACCACAAACAGCGCTCAGGCAGGAGCAGCCACTGTGTGGTCAGGGCATTCCCCAAAGTCCTATCTTCTCATCTGAACCTCAGCGCCTTCACAGGTGCTCAGAGACACCTCTGCACAAGCCTCTCGCCTGTGTGAGCTCACAGGTGCTGTATGTTAAAAAGGTCTCTATGCAGCTTTGTAAGCACTTTGTGACATGGCCTAGAAATATTTACATTTCGCTGGATGGATGTACCAAAATGTAACTAATAGGGTATAATTGGACATTCAGATTCTTCCTGGATTTTTCCATCGACAGGAATAATGCATAGTAAATAATTCAATTATATATCTAGAATACAAAACTGCAAATTGCGAGTTGTCAAAGGAGGGCCTCTGCTGCTCACCTCTCTCTCCTGCAGGAGTCTGCGCAGCGTGCGCTTCCGGACGATGTGGCGCCTGCGCATGAAGAGGCCGACGCCCAGGGCCACCAGCAGCAGCAGGAGGAGGCCACCCACAATCCCAATGGCGATGGATGGGATCTTAGGCCTGGGAGGAGGAGGACAGCAAGGGAGGGTGAGGTTAGCGGAGGATTTCATGACACCGCCGTGTTCACGTGCCCTGCCTGTATGACACGCTGATATTGGCCCCTTTTGTGTATTTTAAAAATTGAGGTCTCATCTGGACCTCTCCAGATGATTTTTAGTTTTCAATTTGTTGATTAAGAAAATATAGAATTTAGACTTCAATAGTGCTTTTTATGCGAATTTGTATTTTGTCCTTTCCAAGGGCATTTCCACGCAATTGAAGAAGTCTACACTGGGCCCGGTATGGTCTCCTGGGCACGTGGTGTGGAGGGAACTTTCAGTGACATGAGCCTCCTATGAAGGTCCTTGGCTGGGCTTTCAACATGGGACCTGCAGCTGTGCAAATGCTCTAAGAATAAACTTGCAGGAGGTTGTAAAGTGACAGAATTTTGACATAAAAAGCACCACTGTCGCAGTGAGTGATGTCTTCACGCAGCCTCAAACTGCAGGGGTGCACGAACCCCTCCCTCCCATGGAGGTCGTGTCTCATTTCAGAGAGAGGGAGAACTCGGCAGCTGGGCTGCAAGCTCACTGGGGAAAGGAGCATCTGAATTTGGAGTCTTTAGAAAGTTACGCTTCTTAAGTATCTATCCCATGTGAGCTGCTGGCAAATTGACTCATGTTTTGAGGTGGAAATGTTCATGAATATCAAAGATTAATTAGCAGCATGATTTGGTCATATAAAATGTCCAGAGTCCTAACAAATTTCTCTTAAGTGGGCCAAATGTACTGCATAAAAATGATAGTTTACAACACTTTATTTGCTCTTAAAAAGGGTAATGTAACAAAGAACAGTCATCGACTGGTTCAAAGTGGGGACATGCTAGAACCTGTCACAGTGATGCTGAGATTATGGTAGAAGAGAGGAGCACTTTTGCTGTGTGTCCCTGCAGGCTCCGTGAGGAGATGGGGTGACAGGAGAAACCGGCCAGCACCATCAGTTCTGGGACAAAAGTGTGCTGAAGCTGCAGAAGGGCCGGTGAGGGAAGGGATTTTGTAGATATTATCAGAGATAGTGGAGGTGCCTGGAGGTGTGGCTAGTGTTCTGGGATATCAGAAACGGCAAACACATGTTTTGTGTATTCCTGATTCCTCACTAGGCACGGTGATTGACGAAACCACTTTTTCCTGATTAGTCTGAGCAGGGATCCACAGGCTTGCTTTTCTCAGGGCAGCATTTCAAGCACTGATGGCAAATAGATCAGAATTGAAATGCTGGAGGAAATTGCCAGTGCTGAGCAATGTGCTTGGAAAAGGAAATAAGGAGAGAGAATCCCTCCAAACAGGAGCTCTGTCATCAAACATGGGTTTGTGATAGAACCAATTGAGTTAGTGGGGAAAAAGTGGAGAATCCAGAAGAGAAGGACCCAGCAAAACCGGTGTAACCAAAGAAGTCAGAGACAGGCCACGTACACAGAGGAGCAGCGAGCTTTGATCCCCTAGCCCCAGCTGCACACGTACAGGCCCCAGCCCCTCCTGGCCCGCGTTCCCTCCACTGAAAGTCAAGGTCAGCCTGGGGAGCAGGGTGAAACCTGCAGGGTGGTCTCCGCCAGACTCCCACACTGGCCCAGAGGAGACGTGAGGACCTGACAGTGCCAGAGGATGACCCAAAAGACAGGAAGCACTGTCCACGGCACAGCACGCCAGGTCATTCTGAGGCCCATGGGACATCAGGCTGGGATACCTACCTGCCTGCACAGCCGTCCACACCTGGCCCAACACATCTGTAAGAATTGAAAGAGAAATACGTATTTTTCTCGTTCAACTTTTTTGGCCTTTTTTTCTGGGAGAGGTTTTATTAAATCATAAGCCAATGTGTGTTAAATGACTCTCAAATCATTAAAATCACAGTGCACCTCAATGTTGCAGTGGTGGTGATTTATTATACACATATTCATTGGTTCATTCACTCAGCAGATAGTTGTGGGTGCCTGCTCCGTGACATGGTCTGTTCTAGCATGGAGCAACACCACCAGCTCATTACTGAAATGTGTTCACACGCTACTTGTGACATAGGTATGGTGTCTCACAGCTGGCTCTAGAAGGTCAGTGTAGATACGGGAGGTGCGGGAGCCCAGCCTAGGGACATGTACTGGGGGCCACGCTGACTGTCGGGGAGACTGCAGGGTGGAGTTACTGCAGGCTTACGGCCAAGCCTGAGCTTTGAAGGATCACCTGGCGGTGAGTGAATGGAGAAGAGGCTGGTGCTGAGGAGGATAATCACAGCACGAGAGAGAAGGAACGAGCCCTGGTAAATTAAGGTGCCACCAATGGGAGTGGAAGGAGCTGGAAAGAAGACCCCATGGGAACCTGGCAGCCCCGAGAAAGAGTGGTGGAAAGGAAAAGAGGGAGGAAAGGACGTGGGAAGGAGAGAGTCTCAGAGGCAGGGAGGTGCCACGTGACACAGACACAGATGCCTGGAGCAGGGCTGGTCTCACACTCCTCCCCTCATGAAATGTCTCATACGCAGAAGAGACAGAATTCATCTCAAGTGTGGCTCATGGGAAGATGGGACAGGCCACCCATCATTGTTTTGATTACAGGATGATGGTTTAAAAAGGCAGAGTAAGTCAGCCCTGAGACGCACAATTTATGGCCTGGGGAATGATACACAACTACATCTCAAACACATGAAGCCTGACACTGTCACCTGGTCCTCAACACCTTCTGTCTCCATTCCTCAGGTCTGTGCATCCTGCTTTTCCTGGTTTTGACGGCCAGGCCCCTCCTTTCCCTGGCAGATAATGCAGTCCTGCTCCTGCAGTGCCTGTGGGCTTTATTCATAAACCAAACACACAGGCTTCTTCAGACAGTGGAATGCACCAGCCTGATTATTTCAGTTTATTATCTTCAAGGAACACCAAAATAGGCAAAGACAAAAAGATTCGCTAATGAAATGACGCTGATAAAACCAGGCCCTACTCAAACTATCCCTCCTCACACTCATTTGTCCTGCCATGTGTGGCAGTCTGTCCCTTACTGCTGGATGTCACACCATAGGAGCATTATGCAGAGTGAATGCATACAGAAATTGCAAATTTTGGACAAGATGCTGGATTTCATGCAGCCTCTGAAAGTGCTGTTGGAAAACCATGGGGATTGCTAACAGGAAGCTGTGCAAACAAGCTCAGACCAATTTACATTTGAAGAGCTGATTGACAGTACAGGGACAGGACAGGTGCTGCAGGAGAGAACCATTCGAGTATCACAAGATTACGAGGCCCTGGGAGAGCTGATGAGGTCCTCACTCAAATTTGCCGAGATGATTGCTGCATACGAAGTCAAGGAGGCCAAACTGCAATTATACTAGTTACTAAATCTTGCTACATACAATTAAAATAGGCACGTTCTCATACTATTTATCAGGATAAAAATTTTCAAGAAAGCTTCCCCTCAACTCTTACAATGAAAATGTGCTTCCATTTAAAAGTGGACATGTTTAAGTTTCCCTCCCCATCCCCTGGGTAGTCCCCCTGCCTGGGGGAGGGTGCAGCAGCCTTGGGAATCAGGCCGGCTTCCGTGGGCTCTGACACGGTTGGCTCATGATGCTGTTCTAGAAACTGTGACCTGTATGATACAATCTGAAACTGTGTGTGTTGGTAGGGAGATTAGGATATCATTATTGGAGATGATGTGATTGTCTTCCTAGAAAATTCACTCATCATCCTGATTTTCACCATCACCCCCACGTCGGCGCCATCACTGGTCCAGCGCTCGCCCTGCTCCAGGCACTGTTTCAAGTGCACGACATACACTACCCGCATAAAAGTCCCGTGAGTATGCAAGGTTGTTACTCCAATTTACAGACCAAGAGAGGGAGGCACAGAGAAGGTAAGACACTTTCCAAGGCCACACTGCATCATACAGATCCAGGGAGAGAAAGAGGAGCAGTTCCAAGTAAGGTTGCAGATTTTGAGAAGTACAGGAAATGTGAAATAACATAAATGACAACTCAACTTCTCTTTCTGATTGCTGGGCGTACTCCAATTTGATGGCCAAATTAATTTTCCAGTAAGTAAGATACATAAAATCAGAATGCTTCTGCTAATTCCAGTCAAAATAGTTTTAATTCATGTACTGACAGCTTAACAATCAACTAGCTAAAATGTCTTTAAACAACATTCCAGGCAATGCTACCTTTTATTAACTGCAAAATAACGAAAAAGTCAATCCCCACATGACCGATGGTAACCTGGTGAGATCCAGAACGCCCTCTGGAAAGAGGCGGAGGTGGCTGCTGCCAGCCTGGGCCCTGGTTCCTCTGCTCACTTGCTCTCTCTCGTCTAAACCTGGGGCATTGCGGGGCCAGCCCTGGTGGGAGACACATTGCGAGGTGCAGAGAGGTGTTCCCACCAGCACTGAGATCTGCCCGTGAGCATATTGTGGTGGCTGCTGTGGCCATGGCTCAAACTGTGTTCATGGCCTCTATAATTTATTGCCTGGAAACTGTGGAGACTTTCAATCTACGAATACATGAGACAGGACATATCGTGTTCTGCACTTTCTCTTCCGGTCTCAGCCCCACTCACCCATAGGTGCAGTTCGGATGGCACAGGTGGCACACTTGGCTGGCGTCTGGATACTTCCAGACCAGGGTGTTGTTTTCCCCCATGACTCCAGCTGGGCAGGTCTTGACGCAGCGTGGGCCATCAATGTAGTGGGCACACTTGACGCAGTTGTCTGGGCCCTGCACCAAGGGGAGAAACACATTTATGTGCATCTCTTTCTTTCTCAAAAAGGAAGGAGCTTTTTACTTAAAATATTTACGGTGGGGAAAAAATCTAAGTGATTTAGAAGTTCTTAGAAAACAGGTTCTTCTGTGACTGAACTTACTGGATCTGACCACTGTTAGCAACTTAGTATGAAGTCGTATGAAGTCTTTCTAACTTTGGATGCATGTGACAGACACTAAGAGAAACTATACTCTATGCTGCATGTGACTTAGCACACTGTGGGCCTCTCTCCTTGTCAAAACCATTTTGATTGGCCCACGTGGATATTTATATCTTATTGGTCAGTCTTTCTCATATATTGTATTTGATGTTCAAGGGAATCTCTGAGGGAAGCAGATTTGCTGAGGCAAATTTAAGAAAACCCTCATGGATGTTTCTCCAGTGACAGGAAGGTGGCACATGTAACTGTAGGGGTGGCTGCATAACAGACTGAGCAATATCTACATTTGGTTGTGTTTGTAAACTCGGGGGAATCCCCATGCAAAAGTCACAGGAGTGAGTGTCGGGGCTGCCCTGGTGTGTGCCCCACGCTCCTCAGGGGACTGAAATAAAACTGGCAGGGAAGGATCGTCCCCAGGCTGAGTTCCTCAGTGTCTCAGTGTTGTCCACTCGAAGGCTGAGTATATCCAGAGCCAGAACAGCTGGGTAAATGAGTCAGTATCGCCAATTATTTTACTTTAATGATGAAAATTTAACCCAACACCATGTAAACCTATAAACCAATGGTAAAGTTATAAACCACGTAAACCTTTAAAACATGTAAACCTATAAACTTTGTAACCAGCCGTGCTGGCAGCCTATACCCCGAAACACAGTCCTCTCATCTTCTGCCCGATTTAGGGAGAACGTCTGAAAGACGTTTTCAATTAGTAGATGTAGATAATGGCTGTTGAAGCTCAATCCAAACAGAGCTCTTTCTATAAATAACACTGAGAATTAACAGCATTGGAACATTTACTGTGCAAGGCAGCTGAGTTCTCAGTTCTTTATAAGATTGGTATTGAACATGTAGATATGAAACTGGATTTTAAAAAGTTTTGCTAGGAGCTTCTTTAAAACTCTTTCCACTGATCATAAACTAGCGTTAAAGAAGAATTTGATAATGACGTTTGATTGAAATGATAAAGCAATGGTGACAGATGTCAGAGATCGTAAGAGCTGGCTGACGGTCACCAGGCCCACTGTGGGCTTCCCTGTGCTGTGGTGAAGAAATGTCATCACTCAATTTGGAAAGATGAAGGTGATTGTGTGACAACTTCCCACAAGTGACAACAGCCACTCGGGTACAGCTGTCAATCCCACTGGTTCTTCCCTGAGAAGGGGCCTTGACGGCTGTCCTTCCCGGCCACAGGATGGCTTGGGTCCCCGTCATGGTTCTGCTGGTGGGCAGGCTCTTCCCGGGGAAGTGGGAGTGAATAGCATTGAGGTGCTCCTTACCTGTCCCGTGCAGGTGATGTTCATGGCCTGGGGCAGACATTCCGGATGGCACTGTATACACTCGGAATTCTCCACAAACTCCCTTGGCTCCCTGAGAGAAGAAAGGACACTGATCAGTGCTCTGCCCTGAGGGCTGCTTCAGTATGCGGGTCGTGTGGACTGTCTCAGGGACACGACTCCCCTTTCTCGGAAACTCAATTTCAGGTAAAGTTCAAAGAGCTGGGACTCTAGGACTATACTGTAATATAATAAACTGATCTTATTAACTGAATCCTTGTTCATCTTCTCCCTAAATAAATAAATACTACTCTTCACTTATAACAAAACACCTTTCCTACATTTTTCTACAGGCCTAGTTTTTGTATAATTAAGCAATCCAAAAGATGAAAAAAAAAAGTCTTTATGAGATGCCCCACCCTGTTCCAGATTCATGCGTATTTAAATGAACTGGAAAGAAATAGTAATTGTAGACCAAGGGATGGGAAAAGGAAGGAGGATGTTAAAACTTGCTCAGTGGTTACTACTAAAAATAGTAAGTATGGAAAACAGGAGTGAAAAATTTTGCTTGTAATATTTTCAACACTTGTCAAGATGTACGGATCAATGTTAAACAAGAAGCTGATGCTTGACTGAAAAGACAAAACAGTCACCACAGATGTTAAAAAGACTAAGCTCTGCCTGGTCATTCACCACACATGTTCACTCTAAGCAGCAAACAAGGACTTCCGAGTGCTGTAAGTCCTCCCTTTCAGGCAAATGGCATTGATTAAGCCAAACATGATGCAGGGGCATTTGCTCTGTGCTTCTTCTCTGGGTCACCACTCCTGCTGAAGGGGCCAGTCTTGCAAAGGGAGCAGCTGTGCTGGACACTGGGTTTCTCTGCACTAACAGAAGGACACAAGGCACCCGTAACATGGTTCTTTTAATTGCCTTGTTTCTTTAAACTGGAAACATGAAATGAGGATCTATTTGTAACAGCAAGGATTGCACCAGTCTTCCTTCCCTGCAGTTGGAACAGCACCATCCTTTATGCAAATCATCCTGAGCCCATCAGCTAAAGGATTCCTACAGAACTGAATTTGGTCTTCTCCTCCTGCTCCTGGGTATGAGGGTTAACAAGTCTCGAATGTTTGACTCCTCCAAAGCTCCTGTGGAAGACGGATCCCCAAAGTAGCAGTGTTGAAAGATGGGGCCTTCAGGAGGTGATTGGATCATGAGGGCCCTGCCCTCAGGGATAGATCAGTCAATTTATGGAT
>NW_007727847.1:358281-363092 GCF_000696425.1 Galeopterus variegatus | reverse complement strand
GGAAATGCAAATAGTACTCTGGTACCACAGCGCACACTTCTCAGGGTCGTGCTGTCTCCTGGCATGGCTGCTCCAGACCCGTCGCCATCTTGAAATCCTGTAGCTGTCCTTAGGTGACTTCTCTTTTCTTTCAGAGCATTTTCGTAGTTGAAAAATGTTGGACACAAAGATTTCCAAGAACAGGAGATTCAATAAATAAATGGTGATACATGTAAATAAGGGAATACTTTCCACTTATTAAAAATTGTGTTGTGTGATTAACCTGGATTATCCCAGTGGGCCTAATGTAATCACAGGGTCCTTATAAAGACACAAAAGAGGGCTGGCTGGTTAGAGGGGGGTGTTATAATATCAAGGTCAAGGGTTTGGATCCCTGTACAGGCTAGCCACACAAAAATAAATATATAAATAAATAAATAAATTGTTAAAAATCGTTTTGTAGAACACTTAACAACATGAGAAAATGCTCATGATACTCTAGTGTGTGTAAGAATTGGGTTACAAAACAGTATATGTAGGAGGGCAACCCATAAAACCTGTATGAAAGTCTATGTGTGTGTGTGTTATTAAAAAAAAAATCTGGAATATACATCAAAATATTAGTGTTTATTTCTGTGTGATGGAATAATATATAATGTTTATTTTCCTTTTTGCCCCTCTTTACAATTTAACTTTATAAAACAGGAAAAATATTTACATCCACATACATAGTTTTAAAAAAACACACACACACGGGCAATAGCTCTTTCTGTCCCAGGTCAGGAGGCAAGAAGAGCAGGCAGGCCAGAGGTAAGTATCGTCTTTCTGAGAGAAAGAAACCAGGTGTTTTCCTCCAGTCACTCTACTCCCATACTTCCTGCTCCTCATTCTTCTAGCAGAGGCCTTAGGAATTCTGCGTAGCAGTCGGTGGCCCTATGAGTCATTCCAGCAGACACCCCAAGCTACAGGCCTGTTCCCCACCAGTAAACCTCCCCTCCCTGGCGTGCTCAAAGAGCTAATTGGGTACATCTTTCCCCATGTTCAGCAGCAGTTGAAACTGGCCACAATGAGAGTATTTACACCACTAAAATTGGCAAAAGCTACATTCAGGACTCCCCCCTACTCCCCGCCCCAGAGAGCCAGTTATTAAACGTTTAATAGCACGTGGCTGCTTGTAACCATTGACACCTCCAGAGCTTCCTGTTACAGCAGCCATTGTTGTCGTAGTGCCCTGGAGGCTCCACACTCCTGCTCACCTCAGGACTGCACCTCAGCTTCCTCAGCTGTGTCCTGTCACTCTCTGGGCCAGAGGCTCTCAAAATATGGTCCCTGCACCTGCAGTATCAGCATCACTGGGAACTTGTTAGAAATGTGAGTTCTTGGGGGGCCGGCCCGGTGGCGCACTGCGCTAGTGCTCCACTTGGGAAGCGCGGTGGCGCTCCCGATGAGGGTTCGGATCCCACATACAGACCGGTTCCCGCTCACTGGTTGAGCGAGGTGCGGGGGCAACACCGAGGGTTGCGATCCCGTTGCCGGTCCCGGTCCGGTACGGGGGCGACACTGAGGGTTGCGATCCGTTGCCGGACACGGAAAAAAACAAAAAGGAAAAAAAAAAAAAAAAAGAAATGTGAGTTCTTGGGCCCCTCACTGGACCTACTGAATCAGGCACTCTGGGGGTGGGGCTCAGCAATCTGTGTTCAGACAAGCCCTGCAGGTGGTGCTGACACCTACTCAGGTGTTCATTGTGCAGGACATTCCCAGGCCCCAGGAAGGACCATTCATACCCACAGGCAGGTGGGCCATGTTCTGAGCTATTTCTCTCTAAATCTGGCTTTGCCAAACAAAGAACTCCCAAATTTACCTCTATTTCCCAGAGCATAAAATTCCTACACAAATCACTAACGTCCCACCTCCTCCAATTTTCCACCTTCCCATGGAGGAGAGGGTGTCTAAGATCTTTAAAGCCCTGTGTCCAAGTATGTTGCAGTCCACTTCCACACACACATAAATTAAAGTGATACAAAAGGAAGTATGTTCCTATTTTTCCACATCAAAGGAAGTATCAAATATCAAAGTCTAATCATTCTCCCCCTCTTTTTTCTTCACCCTGCTTTGCTGTTACCCTACAGAAATGCTTTGTCTGCCTCTTGGATAATCACCCCAGCATGACTTGCTACCAAGAAGTGGCATGCATTTTTATTCAAGGCCTCCCAAGCAAACTTTGGCAGCTCAGGTTCCCCAGACACATACTTTCTGCATATTCCAAGGAGGTGGTGAAGACAAAGGTCTGTTTGACACCAGCCACTTGCCTCAGGCAGCAGTCAAGGAGCTGCAACATAGAGGCAGATAAATTCTGGTTGTTACACTTCTCACAGTGTAACCGAGATCTAAAAAAGGATTACTCAAAGCAACATGAATGCAACGAGAAGCCCGAAGGGACTGCACCTCAGCAACTCCTCTGTTAGCAGGAGAAAACTGGTTACAGCCCTGATTCAAAGTTAGCTTCTGTTTTTTGTTGTAAAGACAAGGAAGTTTCACAAGGAAAATCAGTTGACTCAATCATTTCAAAAGGACACAAAGACATGGGCAATGTGACAAAAGTTATATATGGCTAAGTTAAGTATAGCTTAAGCAATGGAAACCAGTAACATCATTTAAATTAACAACGTGACATTCCAAAGCACAATTTGTGAAAAGCTAAGTTGATAAAAGTATGATCATTATCTAATGTAAAAATATAACCTCTCCTTAAATGATTTAAGCAAAAGTTACATTCTTATGATTAAATCTAAGTATAATTGTCTCTAAAGTTTCTATCAACAAACAGCTTGCCCTTAGCAAACATTTTTTCACATTTTTCCCTACAGCAATTCTTTCATAAATAATCAAAGTACATGAAAAAGTGCATAATCCCATCCCAAAATGGTGATTAGAATTGATTAGATGGGCCATTGCCCACTAGCTGTGGACTTTTGTCTCCTAGCTGAAGACTTTTGTCCTATACATGCATTACTTAAAAACCCTATACTAAAAATCAACTGAAAATCAACATTTGCTCGATTAAAATTGATTAGATAGGCTTTTTGCCCTCCTAGCTGTGGGCTTTTGCCCCATAAGTTTTTTAGTTAAAGAGCCCTGTCTAAAAGTCAAATGAGAATCAAGATTTTTAACCCTCTACACTGGTCTTGATCTGACATGCCACAGGATGGATGAGACTTTGGGACACGCACTTGACGAGTGTTCCGGATGGGAAGGGCAACCACAAAGCAAACCCAGCCTCTTACCAAGCAGGATATAGGCATTTTCTTCTTTCTTCCCTCCAAAGCTCAGGTATGGCTGGATCACCTTGGGATCCATGAGTGTCCCTGCAGTCACCTCCAGGCTGTTTGATAGTGAGGAATCATCATCTCTTATTTCAAAGGCAATCATCTTTCTATCAGCACCAACAGAAGAGAGCAATCACACAAATAACTTGCATAAAAATAAAATCACTTACATTTGGCTCTGCCATTCACAGCATGTTTCAGGAACAGCAGATTTGTTCTTCTAATTTGCTTTGGCTGCAACTAATATTAAAATGAGGTGGCAGGGAGCAGGGACAGAGCTGGCTTTAATGATTTGTCACAAGCAGGAAACTGAGAGCAGTCAGCAACTGGATCTGAGCCCTGCGACTGCGAATGGCTGGCTCAGCAGCCATTAATGTCTTGGACAGCCTCCCCTACAGCTGCCACCTCTGCCCCCCACCCAACCCAGGACAAGCCCTTTCCAAGCTGGTTCTCAAAGAGATATCTGCTTTCCATTTGCCTGAGGAGAGGCCAGAGCTTGCAAAGGAGCAATGTATCCTGCACAGTGGCAGCAGTTCTCAGATCGCGAGAACTGCTTACATCCAGCCCACACAGCCAAGGGTGGAACTCCACAGCTCAAGAAAAAATTTCAGCACAGAAGTAAGAGAGAGAGACATTATTTTAAGATAAGCTGCTATAATTCATTTTTAAAAAGAAAATTATCTCCACACTTCAGCACAGACCCTCTAATCATGCGGTTGGTTCCTCTGGTTACCAGCCCCCATCCTGAAGCTCCCTCAGGAAATTCCAAGGGTTTCAGGAATCTCTGTGCCAGGAAATAGGCAAAGACCAAGTCCTTTTTTTATTCTATGACAATTGGCCTTCCCAACTCATTTACTGGTTTCCCTGGGTGCCCTTCCTTAATAAGTCATGTGCACACACATCCTCTTGCCAGGCATCTGACAACGACATAGAATAGAGACTAAATGTAACCACTGCTTGACAGAGATCCCAAAGCTACAGAGTGGCATTCGTTCAACTACATATTCACTCACTCATCCAGTTGTTCAACAAAAATGTATTGATGTACCAGTCAACATGCTAGACCCAGGACCTGGAGTGGTAGCCAAGTCAGACATGGTCTGCTCTTACGATAAAGTCTAGCTGGGAAGACTGTCATTAACCAGTAACTACTGTTATGTTTGCTTGGCTATCATGAGATCATGGAAGGCTTGCGAGCCATGCTCACAGGGCATTGCAAAGCCATTGAGTACTTTTCAGGTGGGGGACAAGGGAATGAGACTTGAGATCATCAGTGTTGCTTTTTAAAGACAGCCCTCTGGGCGGGCCCGTGGCTCACTTGGGAGAGTGTGGTGCTGATAACACCAAGGCCATGGGTTCTGATCCTTATATAGGGATGGCCGGTCAGCTAACTTGGGACAGCGTGGTGCTGACAACACCAGGTCAGTCAAGGGTTAAGATCCCCTTACTGATCATCTTTTTTTTTTTTTTTTTTTTTTTTAAAAAAATACACGGTCAGGGTGTTTA
>NW_007727847.1:325288-358203 GCF_000696425.1 Galeopterus variegatus | reverse complement strand
TTTTTTTTTTTTTTTTTTTTTTTTTTTTTTAAAAAGGATGCCGGGTAGGGGGTTTTTACCCTTTGATTTGGTTTTGCCAGCCCCACGCTCAGCCAGTGAGCGAACCGGCCATCCCTATATGGGATCCGAACCCGGGGCCTTGGTGTTATCAGCACCGCACTCTCCCGAGTGAGCCACGGGCCGGCCCCTGATCATCTTTTTAAAAAATAAATAAATAAAATAAAGAGAGCCCTCTGGCAGGTGAATGGATTATGTCATGGCAGGAGCCGGTACAGCAGGGTTGGAGTGGTCAGGGAAGGCTGCATGGAGGAGGAGGACTTGAACAACTTTGAAGGGACGGGAAGTATTTGGACTGGCATAAGTGTTTGCCCACAAATTCAGGATAGTGCACTGGGCTCAGGGTCTGGATAGGCAGAGGAGCAGGACTCGAGG
Organism: Galeopterus variegatus; assembly: GCF_000696425.1. Taxonomy (NCBI): domain Eukaryota; kingdom Metazoa; phylum Chordata; class Mammalia; order Dermoptera; family Cynocephalidae; genus Galeopterus; species Galeopterus variegatus. Next base: position 357,771 of record NW_007727847.1, on the reverse strand, counting down.
TGCTGTGCCATTGAAGGCAGCCAAGAGTGTCCCTGGTGAGACCCCTTTATGTTGAGGAGGAAAGAGTCCCACCTCCACTCAGGATGGACCTGGATGGCTACAGCCAGATTTCTGCACATGCAGAGGCTGTGAGCAGGACAAGAGAAGACTACCCTAGAGCCCTCCAAGGGCCTGCGGCCTCTCTTCTTGAAAAGTGGAACTCTGTTGGCCTGGCCACACTAGGAAATGTGAGTCTCCCATGCCTGGGATCTGAGGATTTCAGCTGGGAGCTGTTGTTGCCAGTGCTCAGTGAGTGCTAATTACGGTGTTAAACATCTGCTCCAGACGCCCTTTCATCTCTGGGGAATCTGACAAAGTGGCTTTTAATTTTCCACCAGATCTCAGCATTTCCAAATCAGAGGAAGAGGGGATGAAGAAGCGAGCATCCACCCTGACAAATGGATGCATGCAATGGAGGGTCTGTGAAGGCTGACCTGATGCCTGCTGTCCCCTGGGGACTGTCCCTCCACCACTGCCTACCCAGGGATGCATACACGCCTCTGCCTGGGGCAGGTGGTGGGGTCTGGAGGCTGCAGCCTAGGGCCTGCCTGTCCCCCGTGCTGGCATTCTGCTGTCACGGCCTCCCCCGCCACACACACACACACACACACACACACACACACACACACACACACACACACACAGATGCAGCTCTCAGCTTTACACAGTCCAAGGGTTTTCCTTGACAAGCACTGGAAATCCAACTTGCCTTGGGCCTGGTTTTTGGAGAATTCAGTTCCACAAGTATTTATGCAGCACTTACTCTAGGCTTAGCTCTGGGCTAGGTGCTCTGGGGACAATCATTTGTTTGGACCTACAAAGACAGGTACTGAGCATCCCTTCCCAATGGTCACAATATCCCTACAAGGCAGGGTTTATAAAACCATCGTACAGGTGAGGAGAAACAGAGCTCCCACAGGTGGATAACGTGTGCGAGGTCACGGTTGGTGAGCGGTAGTGCTAGGGCTCCCACGCCCTTCTCTTTCTGTGCCCCGCTCCCTGCCCTCAGGGGCTTCCACCTCACTGGAGAGAGAGAATTACAGATATGAAACAGCCACTAACATTGAAAAGTGGCAAAGCTACAAACATTCAAGATGAGACAAAGAAGAAAGGAGCCTACTCTGTGCCTGGAACTTCGTATTTATTAGCATATTTAGTTCTCCTTCAGCCTTATGAGAAAGGATTTACCAACATCACCTAGTACAGTATCACATAAGTGTAACGTCACATACGTACAAATTGGCATTCATATTGAGATGGGGTTGTAGTGATACTTTAAGATGAATTTCAAATTATTTGGAGGATCCCAGTCTAAAACCCGTGCTCTTTCCTCTGGCAAATGACTTGTAAAGCTGAGAAAGAGCCATATACACAGCAGGGATGGCTGTTCATTGCCTTGGCTGTATCTCCAGGACTGTCCCTGCCACACCTCCAACCACACCTCTCTGACTCTCATGTGGGCCCCAAACTCCCAGCCCCCGTCCGTGCAGGCGTCCTCTTTCCTCCTTTGGCAGAGGGACGGTGCGTACCCTGTCAGTCTGCCTTCCCTCCTCCTGCTTCTGATTTTCATCACTCTGTGGACCTCTTAATCCCATCACAGCCCCCTTCTCAAACCAGCTCTTTCTACCCACTTTCTTTTCTACTTTTCTCAGCAAATGTCTTTCTTGTGCTTGATTTCTCCCCACTCTTCCTTCTTTACTCACCCTCTCTGCACCCGCCCTACCCCCTTCCCCTTCTTGCTGTCTTAGACACTGCATTTGTAACCTCCAAAGAGCACCAGGTCGAGGCTGATATAGTTAAGTGCTGTGCTAATAATACTCTGCCTCTAGGGAAAGGCGTGTCTTAAGTTTGAAGGGAGATTAGACAGGATGAGAAGCCAGAGCCATCAGCCACTGCAGCCTTGGACAGCGCCTTGATGTTCTCTTCGGCCTATCTATCCAGCTGCATCCTCTGCCATCTAAAGTTAAGCCTTCTTGTCCTCGTCACCTTTCTGGTATGTTCCAGAGTGCAGGAATGTGCAACTCACAGGCTACTTTGCTCCTCTGACAGGGTGAAATAGTAGAAATCTGCTTCCTCTCAAATATGCCCAGAGACAACATTTAGTGACTGAAATGAAGAGGCAATTTCCCAGCAGTAAGTTGGGTAATTCTATCTTAAAATATGTATTTCCCATGAAATTCAATCAAGTTATTTTCATTTTAGATGAAAAAAATACACAGTCCATAAACATTTTTATTTTTCTTGAATTGGCCCTCATGCAAAAAAACAAACAAAAAAGCTTGCTCACCACTAAGTGTGTACTTGATGTCACACAAACTTTGATGGAACTCCTGCCTCTGCTGCTGATCAGCTGTGAGCCTCAGGCAAGGGTTTAAATGTTCTGTGCAGGAAGTTGGAATAAATAACCAACTAGGGAGCTGTGTGAGGAGTAAATCAGGTACCATATGACCCTCACTGTGATGGTTCATTTTCTCTGTCAACTTGGCCAAATATTTGTCAAACATTATTCTGGGTGTTTCTGTGAGTATCTCTACTATGCCCACCTAGCTCAGTGCCTATTATATAGCAAATACCTAACAGAACTCAGTAGTTTTCAGATTTTGAAGTCTTCACCCTCAGATTTATTTGATATTGAGTAGATTTGTGTTAAGCTCAACTGCCAAACTTAGAGATAAATGGTAAAATGATAAATCAGAAAACCTATAGCTGGCGAATGGAATAGAATTTTGTAAAGCCAAAATTCCTACTCAATTCAGTACATGCAGTAGTACTTTTTCAACTTTTTAATTTTCGAAAGCACATAAATGTGTGGCTTAACAAAATATTGTAAACCAAATACATGAATAGCCACCTCAAGGTCAATAAATGGAATATTGTCAAGGTCCTAGAAGTCCCCAGGTCTGTTCCTATGACTTCTATAGTAATCCCTTCTCATGTTTCTTTCTTAAGACTTTCTCACCTAAGAATACATCACTAAATCATTATTATACATATCTTTCTGTTTCTGACTTCCTTTCATTTCATTTTATTTTTGTGAGATTCATCTCTGCTGTTGACTGTGGCTGTATATTCATTTTTATTGCTGTGTACTATTCTGTTATATGAATCTATCACACTTTATCCATTCTACTGTCAAGAAACTTCTGCATGAAAAAGATGACCTAAATTCAAAATATCTGGTGTGCAACTGAGCCATGGCCACTTTCTTAAGTAGCAACTAAAATAGTGATAATGTTGAAAGTTTATAAATGCATCTGAAAATATTGGTATAAAACCAACAAAAAAAGAAGATAAACCCTGACCTATTAAGAAATGGATCACTTTAGTATGACATACTTCTGTTTACATGAACCAGGTTTAAAACTAACCAAAAAATGTATATTGTAATGTAAAATATTAGGGACAGCTTATTCTGAAGTAAGCCACAAATGAACAAACACAGAACCATAATGAAGTCCTGTAAAGAGGCAGTCTGGCAGCCATGACAGTCATGCTATAGATCACGCAACACTAAGCCATCGTTTAAACACACCGAGCTCAGGATGGTGAGCATTCCTGGAGGACTCCTTAAGGGGCTCTCTGAGCACGGGGCCCCCAAGTACAAGCAACTGAGGCAGAAGCAAGTACAAGCAACTGAGAGAACCATGGATCACTCATGGCCATGCTAAGCAGTGGTGGCTCCTCAGAGCAAACCATGCCAGCCACTCTGTAAGGGCGGAAAGATGCAGCAGTGGAATTCAAGGCTAGAAACACATTTTTGACCAGTTTCCCTCCCTGCTGCAGAACAGCCAGCAACATTTGTCCCAAATCAGCAGGCAGCATTTGAGGTCTTCCCAAGCTTGAGATCAAGGCTAGCATGGCCCCGAGTTACCACCCCAGCCCTTATAAGCCTATACTCTCAGTAAGATAAATAAAAGTCCTTTTTTCTGCCCACTTATTTTTGTTTAATTATCACTATAATTTTCTACTAATATTTTATTCCAATGTGTATGTACAGGGTTTCTGGTGCATTATAATCTAAGTGAGTCTTTGTGGATTAGCCAGGCACAGTTATTTATTTATGTTAGGACTCGAGGTTCCAGGATTTCAATAGTGTTTGTTGGGGGAGGACTGGGGAACGTTTCTACATCACACCAGGGAAAGAGGAAACAGCATTTCATTAGTGATTGCTCAATGTCCAGCCCATATATGAGCCACCTCATTTAGTCTTTATAAGCTACCATTCCTAACCCGTTGCATATTTTTATCTGCATTTCACAGTCAAGGAGAGGAAGGCTTAGAGAAGTTAAATAACTTGCTCCAGTCCTACAGCTTATAGAACTAATAAGCAATCATTAGGAATCTGGACTCTGACCTCAGACAGGCTTGGAAGATGATGGAGTTTTAGCGTTTACCAGCTATGGACCTTGGCAAATCTTCACTCCCAGGGCTCACTCTTTTCATTGAAAAGGTGGGGATGGTCACAGTACCAGCTCCATGAGATGACATGTGTAAGGTACTTAGCATGAAGCCTGGTCCTAGTGAACATTCTCTTAAAGTAAGCTGTTCTTGTTATATAGCAGTGCAGGATTCAGACCAAAGTGGAGGCTGACCCAAACACCCCTCTGAACACTCCTAAAGAGCCCAGCTAGAGTAGGCAGCCATGCCAGTTTCCTGGAACTAAGAGGTTTCCTGAGACACAGGACCCTTAGTGCTAAAACCAGGACAGTTCCAGGCAAACTCAAATGGGTGGTCACCTCAGGCCTCCCACTGTAGGACAGAGATACTAAGGTTTTTGGTCGTTTATTGCTGTGCAACAAAAAACCATGAAACTTAGTGGCTAAAACAGCCATCACCATTGATTTCTCATGATTCTACAGTCTGGGCAGAGAGGGCTTGTCTGTGTTCTACATGGTGCCAGCTGGGGAGCCTGACTGGGGCTGGAGGATGTAAGCCATCACCATTGATTTCTCATGATTCTACAGTCTGGGCAGAGAAGGCTTGTCTGTGTTCTACATGGTGCCAGCTGGGGAGCCTGACTGGGGCTGGAGGATGTAAGCTGACCTCACAGCTGGTCTGGACAGTGACTGGCAGGGCCTCATCTCTCTTTGCAGTCTCTCAGCCTCCGGGGCTCCTCTTTTTCTCTTCACGTGGCCTCTCTCTCTCCAGTAGGGTAGCTGGACTCTTTACATGGTTTCTCAGGGCACTAAGAATCTGAAAACAGAAGTTTCAGGTCTCTCAAAGATGAAGACTGGATTGTCACAGGATTGCTTCTACTGCCATTGGTCAAAGAAAGTCATGAGACGAGCCCGGAGTCTTAGGGGTGGGCAGATGGACTACAGCTTCTGATGGGATGAGCAGCCTGTGTGTTCAGGAACGGGAGCAACCACTGGTAGCCATCTTTGCAGACAACCTACCACATGAAGGCTGTAGAAATTTAGAGAGGGCAAGCCCAGTATGGCAAGACATCATGGGAGGAGACATCTGGGAGGCACTGAGGAGAGTGGGTGGGATTCCGTGGGCCCAGAAAAGGAGTACGGTATTGTGGCTGAGAGAAAAGGTTGAACAAAGCATGGTTCCATGAGGTGCTCACAGGCTTCCTGGAGCTAAGTGAACCAGGGTCGGTGGGAAATCAGCCAAACTGGAAAGAGGGCAGAGGAGGGGGTGGTTAGAGTGTAGAGGGCTGTGGAAGCTTATATGAGGACTGCAGCAGATCTTATCCCCGGGGCAGTGGGTAGATGCTAATGTCCTCTAGATGGAGAGTTAGATGCTGAAAGGGGTGTTTCCAGAAGAGTTATGTAGCAACCACTTGGGAGGGTAGGGGAGAGGAGAGGCTGGAGTCCGCAGTAATGGAGAGCTGAGGAGATGAGCAGCTGGAGAGTTGTCCAGAGGCAGGAGGGAAGGCAAGACCATCGCCTGCTGATGATCCTTCGTGTGTGTTCTTACGTCTTTTCTGTGGAGACATGAGACATGCTCAGAAGCGGGGAGAGGCCTCACCTTGAGGGAAGAGACTAGGCCCCACTCCCCGTGTGACAGACCAGACCTCCCTGTCAGGAGCCCACATCCTTCAGGGAGAAGAAGATGATCTCAGCCTTCGGAGGAAATTTGGAACAACCTGTCTTTTCCCCAAAAGGACCAGTTTTCAGGGACCCATTCTCATTCTTCTGCCCACAGACCATGGCACCAGCTCCTCAGTGCTGAGCCAAGGTCCCCAGACCCCATCCCTTCTTTTCTTATGTCAGTACTCCCTCCAGAAAAAGCCCCTCCCTGACTCCCAGGCACACCCGTGTCTACCTTCAACTGTGGCGTCCTGGACATCTCTGCTGTGTCCTTTTACCTGCTATAACTCTTGACCCACACAGAGACCTGCTGTCATCCCTCATCTGAGAAGCCTGCCCACACCCCCCAGCCCACCCGGGGCAATCCCTCCTCTGAACTCCCTCACTGCCTCAGCAAGCCCGGTGTGGCCTGCTAAGATGTTGTGTGTGAAACTGTCTTATCAACACAGCTACACAGGAGGCCAGGGCCTGTGTCCGGCTCAGTTCTCTTTCCCTTACAGAGGTTAGAGCTGCATTGCCTACATAGTAAGCACCTAACATAAAGGTAGAGAAAGATGGATAGTTCCCAGCCTCAAGCCCTCGGCTTTCTGTGCAACAAATTCTTTGACAACTGGCTGGAGTTAGGGAGCATCATGATAAAGCTAAGAGGCCCCCTGGAAATCAACAAATATCTATTATTATTACTGTTAATTGCCCTTGAAAGTTCCTTATCCCCAGAAGCATAAGAAGTGCTGAAGTCCCCCCAACCCCCACCCTTGTAGTTTGTTCACATGAGCAGGTGGGGGCAGGGATGGATTCTTAGGCCGGGCTCACTAGGAGCAGAGCCTGAGACAAAAATTCACATGCATGACGAATTTGGAGAGTGCACTCAGGAGCAAGGGAAGCAGGACAGGCCTAAAAGGAGCTCTGCAAGGATGTGGTCTCCACAGAAATCTAATCTCAGCCTGATCCCGAGAGCTCTGGAGCACAATTTGTACAGCAAAGTTAGTGCCACCTTGAGGTAGTGGTAGAGTGACCCACCATCCTGCTTTGCCTGGGATTGTCCCCATTTTAGCAATGAAACCACCAGGCAGACACTATGGCAAGGGACCCAGCTTTTGTATTCCAAGTCAGTCAGTGAGTCAGTGGATCGGAGCTGCTCCTGAGCACCCCACAGGCAAGTCTGGAGAAGGGGGAGCACCGGACCAGTAAAGGGGCTCTGGGGTGCGGGGGAGGAGGAGGTCACTAATGGCATCTGCTTGTCCAGACAAGCCCCCACAGGGCAAGTCTGGAGAAGGGGGAGCACCGGACCAGTAAAGGGGTTCTGGGGTGCGGGGGAGGAGGAGGTCACTAATGGCATCTGCTTGTCCAGACAAGCCCCCACAGAGCATGTCTAGGCCTCACCCCACACAGCCAGAAGCAGCGCTGAGGGGGACAGGCCCTACACCCGCTCCTGCAGTGGCCCACAGAGGCCTGCCTCAGCTCAGGCCCAACCGGGTTGCTGATTCTGAGAACTCCTCATAGGTTTCATACAAACCCTGTTGGCTTCCTGCTTGTTTGTGACTCAATTAAATTAACAAACTGGTCTCTTTGCCCAGAGTCTTTCTGCCGCCTGTATTTTAACATATGTCAGTCAGGGTGGCCCAGGGACTCCAGATGGCTGCACGCTCCCTCTGCAAATCCAGTGCCAGCTCATCACCGGGGATGTATGTGCGTGTGTATGTGTGGAGAGGCCCAGAGACACAGATGCGGGGAGAGAAGGAAAATGAGGCAGATGAGAGAAAAAATGAGAGAGACAGGAAGAGAAAAAGGATGGAGGCAGGAGGCCCTAGACGAACCAGCAGGGACCAAGGCCCCTAATCTTCCCGCAGGGAAGCCCTCGACTCCGGGTCAGTGGCGGGTGTCTGAAGAAGACTCTTTCAGCCTCAGGTTTCTCTGGGGCCCCTGAGATTGGGTGGTTTTCAAGGTATGTTCCCTGGACCAGCATGACTTCAGAGCTTATAAGAAATGCAAATTCTCAGGCCTCCACCCCAGCCCTACAGAATCATGAACTTGGGGATTAACAAGCATCCAGGAGGTTCTGACACCAACTCAAGTTTTGAGAACCACTGTACTGAAACTGCAATGCTCAATCCTCCTCCCAGGACACTGAGGACTTGAACATGCTCTCGGCCAGAGTCATGGGGCTGTTATCTTCCCAGAGGAGTGAGGTGGGTGGTAATCTTCAGAGTCACACAAATGATATCTCTCCAGCCTTCAAGTAAACATATGAATTGAGGGAGCAGGGGGAGGTGTCAGGGAACAGCCCAGAGGATAAAAAAAAAACAGACAACGTGGAAAAAAGGATGCTTAAAAGGACCCAAGCTTCTAAGAAATAAGCTCTTGGCTCCCACTGCAGAGGACCATGACGGAGAGGATGTACCAATGGAAAAGCAGCTTCAGGACAGAAGGTCAGTACAGGATTAATTGTGGTGTCTGCTGCGGGAGGGAAAAGGGAATGAAAGGGGAGGGGGAGAGGGGAGGACAAGGGGAGGCTGGGGAACAAGTGGCCCAGGCAGAGGCTCCTGCTTCAGGCCTGTTTCCAGAAGACCATTACTGTTATCCAGTTATCTGTTAATCTAGTGGGAATGCTGCCATTCTGGTTCCTAAGGCTAAAGATAGGCCCCTTGGTGAGAGAGACCTGTTTTCATTTCAGCACGAATGGGTATTGTTTGGGCCATGTGTTGGGCATGGGTAGGATGGTTAGTGGCCTCAAACTCAAAGGCCTTCAGGGTCCAGGCAAGTACCAGGAGAGAGGACAGAGAGCCGGCTGGTGATGCAGAGCTGTGTGAGTGGAGTTTGTGTGAACTGGAAGTGCAGGCCCTGTCTAGACTGTGCAGCAGCCCCCAGGCTCCAGCCTGTTGGCAGCACCCAGATTGTAGCCGCCTGCTGCCAGGTTAGCTGACTTTGGGAGGGAACCCCAAATCTGGATGGAGATGTAAAACAGCATGTCCTACAAGAGGAGTGACAGGAAGCTCACACATTGCCTGGTGTTCAGCAGAGATCCACAAGGACCGGAAGTGGAGAATGGGGTTGTGAAGAGTCCAGAATGCAAGGACTCCACCTTGTATACTGGGGAGCAGAGAGCATGTTACAGAGAGGACAGCCGTCGGCAGATCCCTCTAAGAAGGGTCTTGAACTTCCTCTGTGTTCTCATACCCGTTCACGCTCTTCTCTCTCAAGGGCCTGTAATGCTGATGCACATGACCGTGTGTGCATTCTTTCCATAAGCTTCAAGAATACGAAATATTTATCTCTCTATTTGATGCAGCATAGCTGAGGTCCAAAAAGTTAAATAACCTGAGTCCCCCAGCCAGAAGGTGGAGGATTAGAAGCAAGACAAGAATGTGGTGTCTGGCCCCAGGGGCTCCCGTCAAAGATTCGAGTAGGGAGGGGACTGCAGAGGGCAGGTGGAGCGGGAGGAGGGGCCGAGCACGCAGCGTGCTTCACGGTTTTGTGGTCATCAAGGAACTCCTTTGGCTTTGGCCTTGAGTAGCAGCTTCAGCTCTCCTCACTGTTGCCTCCTCCAGATATCCTCAAACACCCTAATATTTACGTCTACTTGGAAACAGCAACAAATCAACCAAGGAGAGTCAGGGACCCTGCTCACCTTCCTCTGTGAGGCTCAACGGCTTGGTTCTTACTTTCCAATTGTTATTTCTGAGCATCAGGGCGTCAGTCCATTGTGGTTTGAAAACCTGAGGTCTAAAGATAACTGCAAACTATTAAAAGTGGGGGGTGATTTTTTAAAAAATTTTTAATTGAAGAATGATGGTTACTTTTTACTTCATATACTACCATATCATTCAAAGTTATTGTTTTTTTAAACAAAGAGCAGGTGTGTCACTTTATCGTTTTTAAAAGCAGTGTCCAAGACAAATCCAGACCTTCTAGGAGACGGGAGACCTGCTGATAACCCTGCGGCAGCTGGCTATGAGGTGCAGCTTCTTCTGAAAAAAGCAGTAGCTTTGGAAAGCATGGAACTTTTGTGGGGGTTCAGGTAAATTTGGTTTGAGGCACAGAATGCCGTGTGTGAAGGAAGAGTGCCAAGGCTGAAGGAATGGGGGTAGGGGCAGTGAAGCCAGGTATTGTTGTTACCCCTGAAGGTAGGGTTGCCAGATAACGCACAGGACACCCAATTTAGTTGGAATTACAGATAAATGATGAATTTTTTTTTCAGTCTATATAGGTCCCAAATATTGCATTTCTATTTTTCTTTGCCAAATCTGGCAACCCCAGATGAAGAAAAATTACATGTGATTTTATTTCCTCCTTTGATGCTTTCTGTATTTGCTCAATTATCTCATGAACAGGTATTATTTTGGTATCAGAGGAAAGAATCCTAATCCTTACACTCTCAATTTCCTGAGCTGAGCAAATGGCAGTTTTATTGTTGGGTCAGGTTTAGGATATAGACAGTCTGGAAACAGGGATAAACACCAGAGCAGCATGGGCTCCCTGCCAGCTCCCATATCTAGGTCCAAGGTCCCCAGAGTTTGCAGCACCTTCCAGCCTATGCCCTTACATCATGCATCAATGCCTGTCACATCCAATCTCCTTAAAATTCTGTGTTCCTTCCGTCCCTTCCCCAGTAAATCCATTAGCAACCTCTGTAAAATGAGTCCCTAGGCCTTATAGATCTCTCCTGTCCATCAAACCTTTTCTGGGAGGAGAGGGGCCTCAGCACCACTGTCTGCTGATCTTAGAGATTAGTACTCACATCCCTCCTGTTCAAGACACTGATCCCTTGGAACATCCTTCCGAAGCAGTTACACACAAAATCATAGAGGCACCAAAATTTGTAATCTTATTCCAATGTTCAATCCTTGCTTAGTTTCAGCCTAGCTGAATTCTTAATCAAATTCTGGTTAAAAACATATATGTTTATATCCAAAGCATCTTATAATATTTAAAATGTAGACAATTATCACAGCACTTATCTGAATCTCACTATTTAGCACTAATTACAAACAATGCAGAGGGGCTGGCCGGTTAGCTCGCTTGGTTACAGCGTGGTGCAGATAACACCAAGGTCAGAGGTTTGGATCCCTGTACCAGCCAGCAACCAAAAAAAAAAAAAAAGGACACAGTCCATGTCAAGGACATTGGCTATCATTTTGCCATTTCTTTTAACTTTGATATCAGAACCTTGACTTTCCTTCAGAGAAATAACTTCACTTCACTTTCAGTCCAAGTGCATCAGAAAGAAGTGCCAGACATTGAAATGTGACTCAGATGTGGCCCATCAGAGTCAAAGTGGTTCAGATATGACATCTTACTTAGTCAATCAGAGCCAATGAAAGGCTATGTGGTGTTGGCTGGGGCTCTTGGGAGATAGATTTATTTTCTTTTCCGCAGGAACTGTGAGTAGTTGTCAGAATGATGTGAACCTGAAGGTGCTGGGGTCACCTTGTAGAGACTGACAACACAAATATATGGGGAACAGTTTAGCTGCTATCTCTAATGATTTTACAAATGCTAGGCTTGCCTTTCTAACTAGACATAAACTAGTCTTTTGCTTCTCTGGTATCTCTAAGAGCACCTGTCATCGAGAGGGCTCTGAAAATAAACATTTAAGATAAGTCTGACTCCTGGCTGGGATCTTCTGTTTGCTCTTCTTCTTCACCCTGCCTAAGTCCCTCCCCTCCCAGTCCAGTCCCCCCACCATTAAAAACAGGCTTAGTTTTCTTAACCAACAGTTTTAACATCTTATATCCCTGATGGACAAGTTACACTCTAAAGTTAATTGACACATCATTTACGATCTCTTATTTAGCTATTAAGTATGCCCAGAATAAACCTCTACTTATCTCAAAATCAGGGGGGGGGAGGGTAGTGACCTCTTGCTGTCATGACAGTGTTTATTAACATGCATAGATGTACTTACCAATGTTGTTTACATGAATTTGGATACCAATGTTGCCATATGATATCATTTAAATAAAAGACACTTTTCCCTAAATACAAAAGCAATGCAAACTTTAAAAATATAGAAAAGCACAAAAACAAAAACGAAACATTAATTCAATCATACTGTAATCATTTCATACGTATCTTTCCAGTATTTTTTATGCATATCGGTGTATGTATATGTATGCATCTACATAAATATATATTCACAAACACATAAACATGTACATATATCACAAAAGAGAGGCATATATTTTGTCTTATTTTCCTCATTAAGCAACATATCGTATATATTTTCCTGTGACCAGTCCCATATTATTAAACATTTAGGGTGTTTCCAATTTTTCTCAGTTATAAATAAGGCTTCGATAAAGTCCTTGTTCATTCACCTTGTGCTTACCTCTGCTATATTTCTTTAGGGAAAGAGTTCTTAGACAGGAAATAGTTAGTAAAGCATATTTGTAAGGCTTTAAATATTTAGCTAAGCCATCCTCCAGAGAGGTTTTACTACTTACACTCTGCCCTTGGGAATCTTAATGAGAAGAACGTGGAGGGTTTTGGATTCTTTGGTTGGGAATCTTAATGAGAAGAACGTGGAGGGTTTTGGATTCCTATCGGTTTTCACTCAAGTGGCTTATTGGGGTCAACAACAGCTTTTTCTATGGGCCACAAAATGCTTGAGTATTTCTAGCTACCAAATCCCATTGCAGTCTTTCTTTAAGGTGCATTCATTCATTCATCCAACAAATATTTTTTGAGCACTTACTATCTGCCAGGCACTGTTCCAGGTGCTGAGGACGTAACAGTGGACAACACTAAAGGTGAGTAGCAACTCTTTTCCTTTCCCACAGAAAATGCCTACATCATTATTCCATGACAGAATTTTCTCTGGTCATGAACTGTATTTCCAGCACTGCGGTAGGTGCTGTGGGGACCAAGAGGTATAGCTTGGGCCTCTGCCCTCAGGGAACTTTACATCTGATGGAGGAGACAAGTCTCTCTCTCTCTCTCTCTCTCTCTCTCTCACACCCACACACTCACACACACACACTCACACCCACACACACACTCACACACACACACACACACTCACACACACACACACACACACACACACACACACACACACCCCAAAACAGAAAATGAGGACTAATCTTTTGGGAGGGGATGTAACAAGTGCTAAATTATTGTGCACAGGTGATGTAAGTGCTGCAGAATACGGGGTAAAGACAAGATAGGAAGCAGGGCATTGAAAACATCTCAGAAATTTTAAAAAACAATGTGAGGACTACTTACTCCTCAGGGCTGAGTCCTTGACTATGACTCCCTCCAGACTGCGCACCAAGTCTGGCATGGGGAGGGCAGCTTTTCCCTATGAGACCTGGCAGGTAAAGCCTTTGTCGTTGGCTGTGATCAGGACTGAAAGGTCACACGCAGGATTCTGGCTTTGGTACATGCAAGTGAAAGAGACAAACAAACCACAGCAACTGGCAACAGAGCTGATCTGGGTGTTTCTAGAGCTCTCCCACTCCACCTGGGTTTGAAAGGAAAAGAAACAGTTACTTTTAAAACTTTTTGATACTTTTAATACTTTTTGATACTTTTAAAATTTTCTAAAAGTTTCTATTTTTATTCAAAGTTATACCCATACAATCTATTTTTTATAAAAAGCAAATACTTCTAGTTTTGTTATGAAAAACAGCACCACTAATATCTCTCTTCCCCTTTTGGGAACCACTTTTATCCTCTGAGCTGATTCATTTAGTATTTACATTTATGTCTCTAGATAGTGTCTCTGTATTGTACTTTTTGCTTTTTCCGTTTTTGCCATTACCTATTGACTTCCTATGGAGGATGACGGCACTCATCTCTCTTTCCTCCCCACTGTCCTGACCGCGTACAGTATATGCTTCCTTCCCAAGCCCCTTTTCCTAGTCCAATAACACTGTAATTTGGGTCAGATCGGTATTTATTCTTTACATTACCATGGCCGGGTGACAGCCATCTATAGCTGAGCCATGCATTAGACCAAATTACTTTTACTTTCCTGTACTTTTGTTTTCACTAGGTATCTTGTTTTCTATGTGTAATTGTCCATGTTTCACTAATGCAACCCCAAATTCTTCACCAGTTGTCTGTCTTCTCTCAAGAGGCATATGTGTCCATTCTTCTAGTGATTTAATGCTCATGAAGAACCTGCTCCCAGAGCCTCTGGCCCGCCCCAGCGTGGATTGGCTCCTCTGCATCCTGGGCATCCATCATTCCTCCTGGCATTTCCCTTCCCCGTCATCTGGGGCTCCCCCCCACCCCCCATCTTTTGAGTTGCCTCTGGTTTCCTGCATCCCAGATTTGTCTTCCTCTAGGTTTACTCTCTCATTTTGAGAGAGCACATCTAATAGCTTTCAGAAAATGGTGCATGAGAAATAAATGTTTCGGACTCTGACTATGTGGGAATGTCTTGGTTGGTTGGTTGGCTGGGTGCAGAATCCAGCTTGGGAACGATTTTCCTCCAGAATTTTGAGGACCTTGCTCCATTGCCTTCCTGTTTCCACTGTTGCTGTTGGGCAATCTCCTGCCATACTCATTCTTGGTTATTTTACATCTGATTTTTTTCTCTCCTTGGAGATGGCAGGACCTGCTTGAATCCGGTGTTTAAATTTCCAATTGTGTCCGTCTGTATAGGTCCATTTGGACATTCATGGCCTTTCCAATCCAGAAAATGTCTCAGGCTTGGGAATTTTTTTTTTGAAAGAAAGTAAGCCAAGATGTCGGGTACCATTCAAGTTTTATTAAAGAAAGAAACTTGCCAGGCTGTGCTCAAAGTGTCAGGCAGCCCAGGGCTACCCTGAAAATGGGGGACAGCACCAGGCGTGGGGGTGGTAGAGCTTATATTAGTATGTTGGTGCCAAGGGCTGGCTGATGCCATCAAGGAGGGTCATTATGCTAATGTGGATCGGGGTGGAGAACTGCGTCCTTGCAGAAGGAAAAGGGGTTTCTGTTTAAGTCAGGAGGCTTCTCTTAAAGGGAAGGGGGAGGGGAAGGGAGGAGGTGGGCGGCACCATTTTGTACTTGGGCTTGTCTAAAGTGTCACTGGTTATGTTGCAGATCTGTTACTATTAAATTATTTCTTTGATTTCCTCTCTATTTTTTCTTTTCATTTTCTGGAGTTTCTATTCTTAGTTGTCAGAACTCCTGGACTGGTTTAATTACCTTCTCTTTTCTGTCCAATTTTTTACCTTTTTTACTTTTTGCTTTGCTTTCTGGAAAATTTCCATGATTGTAACTTCCAAGCTCCTATTCAGATTTTCAGATTTACTCTTGTATTTTCAATTTCCAAGCACTCTTGGTGTATATGTGTATGTGTATATACACAGAATATATACATTTTAATATATTATGTATATGTATTTCCATATAAATATATTTTTATATAGCTATATTAATATAAGTGATGAATTTGAGGGGGGTGTTGGTTCTTGTTCTAAGTAGCAGAGTCTCTAAGCAACTTTATTATCTATTTGTTTTGGTCTCTATTGTTCATTTCTAGAGGATTTCTTTAGATATCTTGTAATTTTTAGTTTGTCTGTCTACTCATCTGTCTATAACAAAAAACTTATATAACTCCTACTATGTGCCAGGCACTGTTTTAAGCACTCCACAAGTACCATTTTATTTAATCTGTATACCAATTCTATATTTAAGTCCAAGGGACAAAGAATCCTATTGCAGGCTCTGGGCTGTAGGTGAACTTGTTAACTGCAAACTTGATCTTGGTGTGTTTGGGTCTTTTCCTTATGGAACTCCTGTGTTGGTATCTTTAGTACTTTTATTTGGGACTGGCCAGATTATCAAAGGGGGCTCTACTGAGCTCCTGCCTAAACGGTGAAGGTCTAACTAGCAGACTTCTGGGAGTGGAGGAGATGGCACCTGGGGACTCCAGCATCCCCTGGCCTGTGCAGTGTCTGCTTCTCCCAAGCCAGAGACTCTTAATGCTGCCCTCTTCCATCTATTTCCAGAATGAGGGAGAGGCAATCCCCTGGCTACATGGATTTGGGGAAGGAATGTGGAAATGTGACTCACCATAAACAGGCTTTCAACCAATTCTCCTAATTTTATACCCTTCACCCTCACCTCCACTTCCAGAAGTGCCTGGTGCTGCCAACTCTTAAGCCTTTTGGGGATTCTGGCTTATGAACTGGTTTGGTTTCCTACATTCTGCACTGTTGGCTTAGGATTCCATTTTCTCTCCATTTTCTTGGGTCTCCTAAGTAAATTACCCCTTACCTAGATGCTTTTCAAGTTACAGATCTTGTTGCTGTTTTCTGCTTTCCCATTTTCCCTATTTAGTGTGGGTTTGTGCCTTTAAAAAAGAAAAATCACTTCACTGGCATTCTAATAGGGTTACGGTAGGGAATGAAATCAAATGTTTGCATCTTTACACAAAATTCCCTGCTGTTCAAATTCCCCTTCCTTTTCCTATCTATTTATTCTTCTATCTAGAAATCATAAGAGTGAGAATAGAGAACAGAGAAATGCATAACCTTAGTTGTAAGCTGTAAAGCATTACATGCAGTGGGGGGTAGAAGAAAGAGGGCAAATAGGGATGAGGAAGGGCATGAATTATATGGCATGTATTAGAAAAGTATATTGAGGGCCGGCCCCATGGCTCACTCGGGAGAGTGCAGCGCTGGTGGCGCCGAGGCCACGGGTTCGGATCCTATATAGGGATGGCTGGTGCGCTCGCTGGCTGAGCGTGGTGCGGACCATACCGTGCCAAGGGTTGAGATCCCCTTACCAGTCAAAAAAAAGAAAAGTATATTGAGCATTAATGTATAATCTTAATCTTGGTACTTTCATAAAACAAATTTTAGAAAACAGGGCTGAACAAAGTCTTGATTTATGACATTACATACACTGAAAATATACTATTTCTCCCTTAGGGATTACACCTCACTAAGGACTTTATTTCGGAGTTCTCAGGAAGAAATAAGATTTGAATTTGGATCCAAAGAGGACATGAGTTAAAAAAAAAAATGTGGCGGGCGAAAAGTGGGGTGCTGTGTTAAAGGACTGGCCTAAGAGAATAAAGATGGCAGCCTCCACCGACCCACTCCCAGAAGTGCCCCAGGCCGGCAAATCTTTTAGCACAAGCCACTGGTCTCTGAATTCTGAGGACTTTAGAGCAGGCTCTTGGCCATCTTGTAGGTAAGCTTGTCCTTCTTTGCAGGCCTTCTGTAAATTATCATTTGTATATTCTTTTCCTTTTTTTATAATATAGATTAAAATCAGATCCTTTAGTGCCAGCCTGCGGCTCACTTGGGAGAGTGTGGTGCTGAAAACACCAAGGCCACAGGTTTGGATCCCATATAGCGATGGCCGGTTTGCTCACTAGGGAGAGCGTGGTGCTGACAACACCAAGTCAAGGGTTAAGATCCCCTTACCAGTCATCTTTTAAAAAAAAAAAAATCAGGGCCGGCCCGGTGGCGCACTGGATAGTGCGCCGCTTGGGAAGCGCGGCGGCGCTCCCGTCCGAGGGTTCGGATCCCATGTGGAGACCGGTTCCCGCTCACTGGCTGAGCGCGGTGCGGGCGCAACACTGAGGGTTGCGATCCCGTTGCCGGTCCCCGGTCCGGTACGGGGGCAACACTGAGGGTTGCGATCCGTTGCCGGACACGGAAAAAAGACAAAAAAAAAAATCAGATCCTTTAAAACAATGATTCTTAACTACATTTATGCAGCAGAATCACTGGGGGAACTTTAAAAAATAAAAGCTTTCAGGGCCGGCCCGGTGGCGCACTGGAGAGTGCGCCGCTTGGGAATGCGGAGGCGCTCCCGCCGAGGGTTCGGATCCCATGTGGAGACCGGTTCCCGCTCACTGGCTGAGCGCGGTGCGGGCGCAACACTGAGGGTTGCGATCCCGTTGCCGGTCCCCGGTACGGGCACGACACCGAGGGTTGCGATCCCGTTATCGGTCAGTAAAAAAGACAAAAAGGAAAAAAAATAAAAGCTTTCAGAACTCCCATCAGCCCTATGAGTTCGAGAACCACTTTTTACGAGTTTGAGAAACACTGCTAGAGATAGCTCTGTGGATGGGATTCAGAGGATATATGACCTTCTGGAAATTAAAGGTGACATTGAACATTGAATCTGACTTTTTAAAAAATGCTTATATTAATTTGTTTTGTTGGTGATGGTGTTTGTTTTTTGGCAGCTGGCCAATATAAGGATCCCTTGACCTTGATGTTACATGGCAGCACTCTAACTAACTGTACTAACTGGCCAGCCCTGACTGTTTTTTTTTTTTTTTTTAAAAAAGGACCACTGCTTTCATCATATTCTCATAAGAAAACTTCATAGCACTTATCACTACCCTGCACTTTATACTATTTCTTTGTTTTCAGTTTTACCCACTGTAAGATGAAACTTTGTCTATAGTCTGTGTCCCCAGAACAGAAATAACTCTTTTCTCAGCATTAAATAAATATTGGTTAAATGGAAAAAAGAATAAATGAAAGAAATTCCTAAGCTCCCCTCTCCCCCAAAGTCTAAAGCTACTATCAAGAGCAAAGTGTAATGGAAGCTCTAGATGGAAATTAAATCCTTATTCAGATTCCATAGGCACAGCGCTAGACTGAGTACTGGGGGATGAAAGGGTGGGGAGTGGATGTAGAGGTCAGTAATGCCATTCCTGACCCTAAATCATTTGCAAACCCTGCCTACATTCTCATTCAGGATGCTTCACTGGTGGAGATATTTTTGAACAAAGAAGAGTTCTGACTGCTATTATGGTATATCTCCCTGGCTTTATTTTTAGTTCTCCTGCTCTTATCAAATAACAGAAGGGACCTTCTACCTCTTAAAAAAACAAACCACCAGCTCTTCCCCAGCCCTTGGCTCCATGGCTGCTGAGTATAGGCTCATCCTTCTGAGGCTTTTTGTCCTGAGAAACTTAACTGATGACCTTTGTCCCCTAACATGGACAAAGCTATTTTGCTGCTTCAGACACAACACTCTTTCTACCTCCAGATTTGCAGGAATGATGTTTGGCAAACACTGCAAAGGAGAAGTAAAAAATAGTGGAAAGGGGGTCAAGGGAATTGCAAGAGAAGTACAGTTTGATTAAGATCTTATATGATAGTAATTTGATCACCTGAGAATATCATTCTAAGATGTTGAAGCTCCCATTGGAGACACTTGAGAATGCCTCAGAAAGGGCCAAAGTGACATAAACTGGTACACTTCCTCGCTCCTTTTTTGTTAGCTTCCTTTTGATGGTATCACAGCTAACACCATCACTTACTCCCCTTAACCAGCTCTCAATGACACCCATAACCCTAAGGTCCCAGCCCTAGTAGCCTGGATTGGGAAAGCTATATGACTTGGGATGGAGTCACTCATGGCAAAACTGAGGCAGAGCATAAGAAATCAGTGGGAGTGGGATGCAAAGGTTTTTTAAGACAAGATAAACCAGCATGTGGCACATACACACATACATACACACATACTTTATTCATTCAACAAATACTTACTGAGTACCTCTGAGGGGCCAGCACTGTTCTAGTTGACAGGAGCTCTAGGTGCTAGATGTAAAGAAAACTGAGCCAAAAGAAAGGAAAGCATCAAGGTCTGATGTCTTTTACCTCTAATTTGAAGCAGGTACAGATTTAGAAATGTAAATGAAAGTGTTCACAGGGGCAGTATAGTAAAGAATTTAACCTTGCCTGAAGAGAGGTCTGATCTCTGCCCTCAGCTTCTGGGAGGTAATCTCTAAAACCCTTGGAATGTCATGCCCGATAGGAATGTTTTTGTTTGTCTGGGAGCCTTGGGTCACTCCAGATCGTTTAACAATGTGATTTAGGGTGGGGGCTTTGGGTTATGTGGTATCAGCTCCACCTCTGGAGGGGTGAGAGACTGGGATTGGTCACATGAGCAGTCGACCATGCATAGTTACAGAGTCCTAATAAAAGCTCTGAACACTGAGGGTTGGGTGACCTTCCCGGGTTGGCCATACTTTGCTAATATTGTCACACATCAATACGGGGAAAAGTAGCACTGTTCCTAACTCTATTGGAGGAGGACATCTGACAACTCTGTGCATGGAACTTTCCTGGACTCTGCCCCACATACCTCTTCTCTTGGCTGATTTAAATCTTTATCCAAAAACTGTAACTGTGAGTATAACAGAGGACATCTGACAACTCTGTGCATGGAACTTTCCTGGACTCTGCCCCACGTACCTCTTCTCTTGGCTGATTTAAATCTTTATCCAAAAACTGTAACTGTGAGTATAACAGAGTTCAGTGAGTTCTATGAGTCCTTCTAGTGAGCTATTGAAATCACAGTGGTCTTGGAGACCCCAAAACTTGCAATTGTTGTCAAAAGTGAGGGTGGTCTTGTGGACTACTGCTTCCTTATGTTACAGGGTCCCTTCCTATGAACATGGAATAAAGGGTGGTGAGAAGACATAGAAGAAAAAGTGTATGTGTTGCTTGGGGCCCATTTTTATGACAAAGGCCAGGTAGGGAGGGCTGAAAGAGAACTCTCAAGGCTGTCTTCCTTCAGTCTCACTCAATTTCATACTTGGAAAAACCCCTCAGGATGACCTGCAGATCCCAAAGTGGGAAGACAGCCAAAACCAAAAGAGCGGTCCTCTTTTCATGGAATGAGAGATGTGCAAAGGAGGGATGACCAGAGATGGTACGTTTAGGGTCCTTTCTGCTGCCATTTACCCCCTATCTCTCCCTGCAGGCAGTGGTCACCTTCAGTGACCCACCTACTCACACAAATGCTAAGTGCATTTAAAACACTGCATAGCAGAAAAGAAAGAACAGTTCAGGATAATCTACAAAAAGGATTCTTGGACAAATGGTAAACTGGAATAGAAGTCTCCATCAAAGATAAATCATATACCTTGCCATCTTTCACAAAAGATTCCTGTGCATTGATACTACAAAAAGAAAAGAGAAAAAGATATGAAAATATATATGTCAAATACGAATTATATTAAGGACGTTCTCAAAGAATTACTCTAGGAAACAAGACATTTTTAGATTAAACTTTTCTACAGTATTAAAATCATAAGGTTTTATGAAACATGCTCAAAAAGAGATATATCACAGGACAATAATAATAATAAGATCTAACATCCATTGAATATTTACTATGTGCCAGACACTGTTCTGAGTGTTTTACATGCATTAGCCATTTGAAACCCACAATAGTATTATTGTTATCCCCATATTACATATGAGGACATTAAATTACTTTTCCAAATTTACTGGTTAAGGGTGGAACTGAGCTTCAACCCCATATGGTTTGGCTCTTAACTTCTATGCTATCCCCCCTGAAACATTTGAAAAACTTTTACAAACAGATCACAATGAAAACCTACATAAATTCCAACAAGAAGAAACTGTACTGGCTACAATAACTGATGGTAATGAAATAGCATAAGTAGTAATTATTAGACAGTAATTTTTCACTACTCTGTCCAATAAATTTAAAAATTTGAATGTGGTAGACAAATTTCTAAGAAAATATAAATTGTTCAAAATGAATTTTTACAAAAGAAGGCAAATGCAAATTAGCAAAACAAGAACAAAAACAATGGGATAAATTGAGAAAAATTGTCAAAGTTCCAGTCTTGGAGACTTTCATGGGTGAATACTTCAAGAAACAGATTAATTTTGATGCTATTCAAATAATTCAGAGCATTACAAAATAAGGAACACTTTCTGCTCTCCTTCCCCCCTCCCCCCCCACAAAACCAGCATTACAGTGATGCTAAGAGCTGATAAATGTGGCAGGTGCACATGCTTACCTGTGCACACACACAACTCATGTCAGATGAGATGCTTTGAGCTTCAAGTAACAGAATTCTTGAGTAAAATTGGCTTAAACATCAGGCCATTTATTACCAAACCTAACAGAAGTCTACGGGTAGGTGTTTTTATTATCAGGTCAGGCATTTAATGAGGCCCTCCGGGACCACTGCCCTAGGAGTCATGTCCTCAGAAGTGATAGGAGAGCAGGAGTAGATAGGTGGATGGAGAAGCCAGGACCAAGTCCAGAAATCAGGCTGTGTGGCTCATGCCATATTGCTTAACTGCACCTACCCTTTTCAGGGTCCCTTTTCCATGATGTTTTGATGCTCTGTTCCTATTGATTGGGGGTCTGTATCATATCTATTTGTAAAAATTTTGAATATTACTCTGAACAATCCAAATTTTTTTGGAAATTTAGTATCTTCTAAAATTGGCATTTCAAATGAGTAGAAAAAATATGGCCTATACAGATATCCACTTCATTGTCTAGAACAAAATTAAGCTGTTTCCCTGCCTTACCTGTCCTAGTGGTTATTATCAATAATTCAAATATTAAACTGTTAAAAAAGAGAGAGAGACAGAAAGAGAGAGAGAGAGAGTGTGTGTGTGTGTGTGTGTGTAAGATTACTATAAGAAAACAGGGATGAATTACATTTATAATTTTGGAATAAGAAAAACCTTTCTAAGCATGACACAAAATAACTATAAGCAAAAAAGGAAACGTTTGATAAATTTGACAACTTAACAAATGGTGACCTTTTTGTACAGAAAAAAGAATATCCTATGACAAGTCAAAAGACAAAAATAAAAACATAAAAACATTTCAAAAACATATTTGTAATAGCCAACCAACCTAAATGTCCACCAACAGATGAGTGGATAAGGAAATGTGGTAGATGTGCTCAATGGAATACTGCTCTGCCATAAAAAAGAATGAAATTCTGCCATTCGACATGGATGAACTTAGAGAAAATTATGTTAAGTAAAATAAGCCAGGCATAGAAAGAGAAATATTGCATGTCCTCACTTATCAGTGGAAGCTAAATAAATAATAAAAAAGAAAGAAACATACAACAATCACAAAAATTCATTGAACTTTCAAAAGGAGAGAGCAGAACCGAGGTTACCAGAGGAGGGAAAGGGGGAGATGGAGAGGGAGTTATGAAGAAACTGGTAAAGGGGCACAAAAAATGATTACATGGTATGATGTTAAATATACCAATTATCCCAATTTGAGCATCACATATTGCACACAGGTATTGATATTCAATGTGGTACCCCACAGATATGTACAACCAATTATGCTTCAATAAAAAAAATTTTATTTGTGACACATTTGACAGAAAAGGAGCTAATTTTTCTGATGTACAAATCCACGAGTACTCTTACAAATCAAGGCCCAATAATTAAGAAAAAGTCCACACCCTCACTAACATTTCACACATATAAATCTCATTTTTGTTTTATTTGTTTGTTTGCCTACTAGATGATACCCAGTGTTGGCTAAGGTATGGGAAAATGGGCACATTCATACTCTTTTTAATATAACTCTTTAGGAGAAGAATTTGTCAAATCCACTAAAACTTAAAATATGTATATCTATTGGCAGAATCATTCCTGGAAGCATCATTTATAGCTCCCCAACATTGAAAATGATTCAGATATCTATTGATAGGGGATCAATGAGACACATTAGAGTACATTTATTAATTCAACCAAATGTTGATTGTCTGCCATCTGATGAAGCTTGTATTCTCATGGGAGGAAGTGCAGAACAAATAACAAAACAGATAGCCATACAAAGTTTGTGATAAATGCTTTGAAGTACATAAACATGATGCTTTTTAGAGCAAGGGTTGGCAAAATATGGCCCATGAGCCAAATCTGGCCTGCCACTTGTTTTTGTATGGCTTGTGAGCTAAGAATGATTCTTACATTTGGAATGGTTGAAAAAAATCAAAAGATAAATATTATTTCATGACCTGTGAAAATTATATGACATTTCAAATTTCAGTGTCCATAAATAAAATGCTATTGGAATATAGCCATGTCTATTTGTTTGCATATTGTCTGTGGTTGCTTTTGCACTGCAATGGCAGAATTTAGTCATTTCTATAGAGATTGTCTGTCCCACAAAACCTAGAATATTTACTATCTGGGCCTTTGATGGAGAAAGTTTGCTAACTCCTGTTTTAGAAGGAAGTAATGATGGTGGCCTTAAGAGAAATGAAAACATATATCCACACAAAAGCTTACACGTAATGTTAATAGCATTTTTTACAAGTCCCCAAAAGTGGAAACAACCCAAAAGCCCATCAACTGATGAATGAATAAACAAAATATGGTATATCCAAACAATGGAATATTATTTAACTGCTGTACGGCCAACAATGGAATATTATTTGACCCTGAAAAGGAATAGTACTGATACATGCTACAACATGGATGAACCTTGAAAGCATTATGCTAAGTGAACAAAGCCATTTACAAATGATTATATGTTGTCTGATTCCATTTATATCAAATAAGCAGAATAGGGAAATCTATAGAGATAGAAAGTAGATCGATGGTTACCTAGGCCTGGGGTCTTGAGTAAAAATGGGGAATGACTGTCAATGGGGTTATAAAAATGCTCTAAAATTGATTGTGGTAATGGTTGTACAAGTCTGTGAATATACTAAAAATCACTGAATTGTATACTTTGAATGGGTGAGTTGCATGGTATGTGAATGATATGACAATAAAACTGTTGAAAAAAAAGAATGGAGAGTGCAGATAGCATGGAGAGCTACTTTTTAGATAGAGTTTTGGGAATAGCTTCTCTGAGGAGGCAACATTTGAACTAAGACTTCAAGGAAAGGAAAAGCTAGGAAAAGACTGTTCCACACAGAGGAAACTGCAAAAGCCAAAGTTCTGATGTGGGAAAAGCTTGTCTTGTTTGAGAAAAACAAGGCCAAGTATGGCTGTAGCATCATGTCCTAGTGGGATAACACGAAGTCAGAAAAGTAGGCAGGGGCTAGATCACGTAGCCCCTGTGGGCTCTAAGCAGGACTCTGGATTTTACTTGAAATGCAATATGGAAAGTCACTGGAATGTTTTAAGCAAGGGAATGACATAATCTGTTCCATGTCTTAAGAAGATGACCTGGCCACCATGTGGATAACAAATTGTACAGGAGCCAGAGTGGGAAGTACACCAACACCATGAAAAATGAAGATGGCTTGACCTATGGACTCCCAGCTTCTCCTAGTGTTAATATCCTGCACAATCAGAATTGATCAAAACCAGATGGTTAACATTGGTACAACACTGTTAATTAAACTACAAACTTTATTCAGATTTCACCAGTGTTTGCACTAATGGCTGTTTTATGTTCCAGGTGCTATGCAAGATGCCACATTACATTTCTTACTTCTTCTTAGTCTCCAATCTGGGATAGTTCCTCACTCTTCTCCTCTCTTTGGACTGCTAGGTTTTGTCTCCACCAGCTGAGTAGTGTCATTTTCTGTGATGGGAAAGACTAGGATGGGATGAAGGAGGGGGACAGGACTCAGAGGACTGAGGGAAACTTGGAGATCTATTTTGGAATATTATGTTTTATATTTCCACTGGATATGTAAATGAATATGTCAAGAAGGCACTTCAACTCTGAAGCTCCAGAAAGAGATAAGGGCTAACAATATAAATTTGAGTAATATACACACAGAGTATAAAGTCATGGGACTGGATTTATTGGGAGATTACAGGGGATTTCCCTTTCTAATTTATATACTTCTACATGAGTATGTTTGGCTTTTGTAAATAGAAAACCCAATATATAACCTCTAAAAGTAAAATAAAATAATAGATCTTAATCCTTGTTTCTTTAAAGCAGAAACATTTTCTCATTTGATTATTCTAATTATTTGCATATTTATTTTACCCTTGCTTTCTGTGGCAGAGAACACTAAGAGTTTACCCAATATTTATTTTTCTCAGGGTTAATTACTGTTATCTGCTCAGATTTACTCTTCCCTACTTCTTTGGTATAGAGTTTTGGCTGGGTGTGTGTTTGACTAACTAGAGGTGACTTTTTCCAGCCTCCCTTGCAGCTATGTATGTGGGATGAGAGTGGAAATTATGTGCAACTACCATGTCACTTGCTTAAAAGGAAATTGTTTGCCTTCCTCTTTTGGTCTTTTCTCTTTCTCATGTGCTGGAAAGAGGCAGTGAACCATTCTGTGTGTGTGTGTGTGAACCAGTTTTGACCATGTAGATAAGAACACCCTTTAGATCTTAGCAGAGCAAAATGATGAAAGGAACCCAAGTCCTTGAACAACCTTGGCAACCTGAGCTGCCGGCCACCTTAAAATGTCCTTGTACTGTTACATGACAGAGAAATGACTTATTTAAGACATTGATTCATTGAGTAACTACTCTGTACCAGTCACTATGTTAGGTTCTGGGGATAAACTATGAAAAGACATGGTCACTTCTTCAAGAAACCTACTCTCTAATAGAGAAACAATCATTTAGCTCTCCAAGTCTTCTCTTCACCTGCCATAGTGACCACAGAGGTCTTTTGTTTAAGATGGAGCAGCTACAAAATGTGGGAGACTCTATTGGCCGGGGTTGCTTAGTAACTGTTTGGTGTAGAGCCCCATCAACCAATATTGGACATACAATTTAAGCAGGAAATAAATCTTTCTGTTATTAAAGCCAGTAAATATTGGAATTGATTTGTTGCCATTGCACAACAGCCTGTCCTAATATAATTGGGCTGCAAGGTATAGAATTCCCTCACTCAAATTGCCTTAAGCAATAAGGAAATTATTTCATATTAACTAGAAGTCCAGAGGCAAGTCAGGTTATGGAGTTGGTTGATACATCAGATATAGGAAGAATCCAGTTCTTTCCATCTCTGCACTTGGCATCATCTTGCTGCAATGAGAGAGCAACAGCAGGTCCTGGCACTCTATTGGATGTAACAATACCCAGAGGCTGTGTGGGAGGACCCCAGACAAGTTCTTCTCATATATCGTTGGTTAGGACTGGGTTCCACGTCTACCCTTAATCTAATCTCCAGCAAAAAGAATGAGATTATTACAATTTGCTTTGACCTGGGGGCAGCAAACTTTTCCTGTAAAGGTCAGATAGTATATATTTCAGCTTTAGGGGCTGCATAAATCTCTCTGTCTCATATTCTTGTTTTTTCAACTCTTTAAAAATTTAAGAACCATTCTTAGATTGTGGATCATATAAAACATCAGTCACGGGCCATAGTTTGCTGATTCCTGGCTTAAGACTCTTAAGGATCTAGCTGTAGTGAGAGAATGAATCAGCTCCCTCTGAAAAAGAAGGCTGTGTGGAGGAGGAGGAGTTGCTTAAAAATCTGCAGTTCTGTTAAGAAGGATCCAAGTGAGTAAACAACAATGTCTTCTGTGATAATAACCATGGAAAGGTGCTGAGCT
This sequence comes from Galeopterus variegatus, assembly GCF_000696425.1. Lineage (NCBI taxonomy): Eukaryota > Metazoa > Chordata > Mammalia > Dermoptera > Cynocephalidae > Galeopterus > Galeopterus variegatus. Next base: position 330,492 of record NW_007727847.1, on the reverse strand, counting down.
CTTGCCATGTGTCAGACTCTCTGCTTCATATTAACCATCTTGTTTATTCCTCAAAGCATCTTTTGAGGTAGGCACTAATATTATTCTCAAGTTATAGATGAGAAAGCTGAAGTTTAGGGAGATAAAGTGCCTGATCTGAGGTCTTATAGGTAAGTAAATGGAAGAGTGAAGGTTGAACCCAGGTCTGTCAGAAGCCTAGGGTTGTGTTCTTCACATCCTCAGACTGAAACTCTAACCCCACAGCAAGATGGAGAGCCATGTGGGCTAAAGTGGTTGAAAAGTTTCATGGAGGATGTCAGCTTTGAGGTAGATCCAGAAATACAGATAAGAGAAGGTGGAGGGTGATCCAGAAGAGATGATCAGTGTGGGCTAATACACAGAGGCCAGAGAACACAGGTGATGTATAGGACACATTGGATGAATCTGCTAGTTTTGAGGGCTCATGTAGCAGAGTATTGGGATAAAGGACTAGAAAGGCACATGGAAGCCAAATTCTGGCAGCTTTGAATGTCTTCCTACCTGTGTGATGTTGTCTGGTGGGTGACGGTGGTACACTGTTTTTCATAAGCAGAGGAATGATGTGATCAGAAGTGCTTGGGATAGAGGAGTATGGCAGTGATGGGTAGCAGTGGAATGGAGAGCATGCTGAAGGCAGGGACTGCGAGTAGCATGGCCTTGAAGTGGGGTGATGACCATGGGACAAGAACAAATAGCTGAACATAAGAGCTATTTTCATGCAAGAAATAGCAGTACCTGGGGTTTGATCGGAATAGGGAGCCTAGGAGAGAAGGGAATCAAAATGAATTCCAAGTCTCAGAATCCCTATCCCAGAAATAGGAATGCTTCTAGAGTTAGATTCAGGTAAAGTATATCAAGAGAAGAACAAAAGCCGAAGGATCCCCTCAACCTGGAGAATATCACATATTTAGAGAGTGTGCAGACCCTGCTAGTTGCCAACCCAGTATCCACCTGATTTTCTTTATTGACTTAACCCTGCACAGCAATGTGCCTGCTCTGCAAAATGCATTTCCTAGCTCCTTTGCAGTAGGGATGAACATGTGATGTAGCCTCTAGCTAATAAGACCCAAGTGGAAGTGTGTTGCAGATTTCTGGGAAAGGTTTTCTTTCCTTGCCTAAATGACCGCCTTTCTTCCTTGTGGTTTCCTTCTTCATTCTGCCTGGATGGAGGACAGAAAGCAAGAGGGGACAACCATTTTTCAACCAGGTCTAACAATGAAGACCAAAGCCACATGCTAAGGAGGAGAGAGCAGAAAGACAGAAGTTGCTTGGACAATTGGGGACATTGTAGAGCTACTGCACCACTCCTGGACTGTTTACCTCTACATTTCTTGTGGTATAAGAAAAATAATATTTACCTTGTTAAGCCACTATAGTAGGGCTACTATTATACAAAGCTAAATATAATTTCTAACTGATACAGAAGGTTGGAAAATGAACAGGAGAAAAGGAATGGTCAAATAAGTAAGAGGAGAACCAGAAAAGTATGGCATCACAGGAGCCAAGGAAATAGAACTTACACCCAAAGATGGCCACTTGCTGAAGGTTGTAGAGCAAGGCTAGAAGGCAGGGAAGGCATCCTAAGGACAGCTCTCCAGAGCAGAGTCATGAATGTGATGATGAGGCTGTCAGTGGCTGCTCATGTGAAGTAGAGAAGGGGTCCATGGAGCTAAGAAGGCAGAAGTCAACACATTTGTCATGTTGTTGGCATCAACGTTGAAAATTACTGGAATGATGGCATGGTGGAGAGAAAGAATGAGTCAGGTGCTGAAACGTTATTTAGAAGCTTAGGTATGGGTCCCAAAGAGCAGTACTCAGTGTTGCATTTGAAGAGAGGAATGGCCAGCATCCAGACAGGGTTTCACCGGCCTGTCACATCTTGGTGGTGTCACAGCAACTCAGTTTATTTCCATTTATGCAGAGTTGGCCAGACATTCAGTAGCAGGCTCTCACTCTCCTGGTTAGTAAAGTTGAATCTAGAAAGCCATATGCCGACTGACTAACTTAGTGGGAAATATACCTTTCTTGGGATCAGCACACTCAGAATTATGCCTGTTTTTCATGGTCCCCTTTGGCTGGTACCCAGGTGACTGGGAAACCAAATCCATTGTCAGGAGAGCGCTGGATGGGCCCAGAACCAGAAAGAAAGCACTATTGCTTGGATTCATGAGCTTTTTCTCAAGTGGGAGTCAGATGAATCCCCTTCTGCCTCCCTTTGTCTGGACTGTGTGCATGCCTCTCAACACTGAGCCCAAGTCTTTCTTCAGTCCTACAGTGCCCCTTAGGCTGCCCAGGTGACAGCTTTCTTCATGCTGTGATCAAAGCCTAAGAACATCCTCTGGTCACCTGGGCAGGTCTGATGTAGGCATGTCTGCTGACTTCCTGGCAACAAATTTAGAAGCGCCTGACTTCTGTAGTTGGTTATTTTCATCTGTCCTGCAATGGTTAGCACCACTTTCACTTTCAGGGAGCAATAATTATCCAGCTTCATCCTCAAAATTAGTGGGAGGGGGCACATTACTGAAACCCTTATGAACCAAAGACAAACATGGATGATCATTTTAGTCCTTTCCAAGTTGATATCATAGATTCAAATTGCAGAATCGATACACCTCCCAGTGGCAGACATGCAGTCAGTCTTTTCAGAGACCACCCATGATCTTCCAAGAGCCGCAGGGGCCCTAGAGCAGAGGCACCAGCCTGCCCATACTTGTGCCTCTCCTTTCTGCACAGGTGGGCAGGGGTGGTCCTTGCAGAGCAGGCAAGTTTTTGGCTCGTGGTTGATGGGTACACTTTTTGGCTTGGAAAATATGGCCATTGAACCCATAGGATAACACTGGTTCTGGGTGTTTTCAAGGAAAGTAGAAAAATATTTGGAAAAGGTAAGCAAAGCACAAGCAATACCCTTTTGTCCCTGGGCAGGACTCTGTGCCTACTATTCTGCATTGGTCATGCCCCCCTGGTCTGAGTGACACCATGTGGCAGCAAGGCGCCTGCCTGGGACAGTGAGGGTGTGGACACCTTGGTGCTCGTAGAGCAGTGGAAGGCCCTGGAGAAGTAGTCTGAAGGCAAGGTGAAGTGCCAGGCAGCAGTCATCAGGCTCCTCAAAAGCTACTAGGAAGTTGTTTTACCTTAATATAAGATTGCAATGCCCTGGAGGTAAAGGGCTTGTTCTGAGGGGACATGGGGTGCTTGTGGACCTTACCTCAAGCAGAGGCTACGTGACACTGTCAGGAAGAAAGTGAAAGGGATTCTTATATGGGCAAAAGGTCAGACCACATGATTTTTAAGGTCCTTTCCAACATTGAGGTGCCAGATTCTGTGGCCTGACACCATGGCAACTTACTGGATTTGTATGTGGAGAGTATCTAATGTTTATGTATGTGCACGTGTTTATGTATCTCTTGATTTTTAGTTGTTAAAATCCTCCCAGCCAGGGAATACATTCTATTTTATGGAATAACATGTTGCCTGAAAAAAAAAAAAAAATCCCCCCAGCCATAATCTAGAAAGAAATAGAAAGAAAAGTTCTGGTTGAATGTAAATGGACAGAGAATATCATGGCTTTGGAGGTAGGTCTTAAAGCACCTGGTGTACTTGGCACTAAAAATATATAGCTACTTTGTTTTATAGGTGCTAATATGTAAGAACATTCAACATAACATTAAATGAAAACAAAGCAAGGTGCAACACTGTACATAGCATGCCTCTATCCATTTTTTAAATGACATGTATGCATACAAATGTATATATGTATATACTTGCATATTCACAGAATAATTCTAGAAGGATACCCAAAAATCTGATGCCAGCAGTTCTGTCTAGGGAGGGAAACTGAGTAGCCGAGTGTAAGGGAATTACTTTCCACTGATTACTTTTGGTACTTTTTGACTTCTGTACAATGTGCTTGTGTTACCTATCAATAATAATAATAAACCTTAGCTGCCTTACCAAGAAACCCTAGTTAGTGGGAGGGACAGAAAAGCTCTGAAAAGGGCAGCCTCTGGGGGTCCCAGGGAGGAGAGCGCCCATATTTAAATACAACTCAGCCCTGCCCAGGTTTGGAAATCATTTGTGGTGAATTGCAAATGGGACAGTATTACTTTGAATTTGAGCCGCCCTCGAGTGGATCATGAAAATGAAAGGGGGTTTCATGACAGTTGACAAGGTAACAAGTACTATCTATTACCTTGGGTTTTGAGTATTTTCCTCCAATGCTCTAATACTATTGGGTGAGCAGTTCGGTTGGCTGGGTCCCATCTTCATTCTGCAACTAGCTAGAGGTGTGACCTTGGGCAAGAGATTCTGTTCCTCTGGGCCTCATGGAGAAATAACAAGCTTACCAACTCATTATCTAATTCATTCTTTCTGACCCAGGGTGTGTGTATGGAAAAACCACTGCAGAGCAATAAAAACTGAAGGCTGGTCTTGGGGAGTCAGAGAAGCATATCAAGGAAACCACAGCAGAGTTGGGCTAGGCCCCAGAAAGTTACCATATCCTGTTTTCTGTCAGAGCCTGGCCAGACTCTTCACCAGGCTCCAGTGAATCACCAAATCGCTCTCGGCAGGCCTCACTGCACAGATGGTGCTGGGAGCGGGGACAGCCTCGATAGGCGGTAAATCTTCTCTCCTGTGCTAATTCCAATAAGCATATGCTTAATTAGGCAAGGATGTGTTGGACTTCCACAACACAGATAATTGAAAATCAGTGCAGGGGATGACTTGTTTTCATCTTTAAAAAAAAAAAAAAAAAAAAGAACTATACACCTATGGGTAAGTGAGGAGATTTAGGGGGCCGATGTTGTCAACCATTTGAATTTTTATTGTACATGTAATTTTATAGAAAATGATTTTAACTAAAACACCATCTTGGAGTCTCTTCTGCTCTTGTGTAATATACAATCATTTTAAAGTATTTATTGTATTTTTAGTTCAAAGGTAATGCATGCTTTTGTTAAAGGAGAATTTTATTTTATATGCTTTTTATAGAAAACATTTGGAAAATACAGAAATGTATGATAGAAAAAAATAAAACTCATGAAGAGAGGAGGAAAAAATGTACTGTGTTAGCAAGATTGCATATTGTTCTAGTTATGCTTAGCTGTGTTAAGAAAATGCAGTTTCTGGGCCGGCCCGGTGGCGCACTGCTACAGTGCGCCACTTGGGAAGCGCGGGGGCGCCCCCGC
>NW_007727847.1:307651-324312 GCF_000696425.1 Galeopterus variegatus | reverse complement strand
CACAAAAAAAAAAAAAAAAAAAAAAAAAAAAAAAAAAAAAAAGAAAATGCAGTTTCATTGTGGTTTAATATTGAACTGATGTTCAATATTAAATACCAATATGTCATCAATATATCTCTGACATTCCTCATGAGCATGTCTGTACTGGATGGTGGGGAGCCCTAAGATTTCCCAATGAACAGTATTCCCGTCTCCTCTGGTTTAAACATGCTACTTTCAATTTACAAATTCAGAGTTCTCAGAGATTAAGCCCCCATGAAGTGTCAGCTGCTTGGGGATTGGACCTGAACCTATTACTACTGAAGGGCATCTGGCCCCTTGGGATTATGTGCTAGCATCCGTTGCTGGAGTCTTTGAGCCCAGCAAGTGAACCCCACTTGCTTCTGCTGGCCCTTTGGCTCTCTCAGCATGGTTGCACTCCCTACCAGGGCACTTGGCTTCATGTGGATCCTTTGCTAGCCAAAAACAGGCCACAGAGAACGAGGAGCATATGGTCCACCTAACTGCCCACCTCTTACCAAACCTGCCTCAGTTTCCTCTGCATTCAAAGTAGCCATAGGTAGGGTTTGTCCTATATTGTGTCCAGAGAAGTGGCTGCTAGCCCCCATGTCCTTGGGCTTCCTCAAACTTATTTGGATGTTTAAGTGCCTGCCTGACATGTTTGGGGAGGAAAATATAGGGATCCTCGCCCCTGACCTTCTTGCATAACATCAGTCCTCTGTTCTCCCCACCTGAGCAAGAGAGTTCTGTGTTTAGACCCTCCTCTGTCTCTGTATTAGATCCTCCATGTCCCTAAGTCAACGGACCTCATAGTTTAGTCATCCTAGGCAGATGTGGAAGTTTCTCCCACAGTGGGAGAATCTGCATGTTCTGAGTCCTCCTGGATTTATCCCTACTGTGGTTGAAGAGGAACTTCAAGAATTTAGAAATCCTGTTCCTCCTGACAAAGTCTGTCTCTTAAGACTTTTTCCATACTATAAAACTCTATTTTTTTTGGCAGCTGGCCAGTTTGGGGATCCAAACCCTTGACCTTGGTGTTATAACACTGCACTCTATAAAACCCTATTGTGGGGCCGGCCCGGTGGCGCACTGCCATAGTGTGCCACTTGGGAAGTGTGGTGGCGCGCCCGCCGAGGGTTCGGATCCCACATACAGACCAGCCGCTCACTGGCTGAGCGAGGGGTGGGAGCAATACCGAGGGTTGTGATCCCGTGGCCGGTCCCGGTCTGGTACGGGCACGACACTGAGGGTTGCGATCCGTTGCCGGTCACGAAAAAAGACAAAAAGGAAAAAAAAAAAAAAACCCTATTGTGGATATCAGAAGCAAATTATCAACTATTTTTTTTTAACATTAACAACTCTACCTGCCTCACCTGTCCCCCTTCCCACATCCCTCCACACCCCATCAATACCTCTCCTTCCCCTTCATCCAACGCGGATGGATTTCATAGGCTGATTAGGGTAAAATCAAATGCACAGAACCATTAAGCAAAGAAACCCAAATTAATATACTTAGAAATATTACTCCAGTTACAACATTTTTTAATGTCAATTTTTGGAGGTGACTAGTAAGATTAATCATTTTTAAAAAAACATCTCTTTCTACTTTATAGTAGCTCTGGATATAGTAAGGCTATTAGCTTTTCTTTTACATTTTTTTAATTACCAAAATTTTTATCATCTTATTTTTTCTCTTCAACATAGTGAAAGGGGAGGATCTAACCTGATTACTTCTAAATTGCCAAATTTCCCAGAGTCATTTGATGATTAGTCTAGAAACATAAATATTTATATTGCTGTACCTGATGGGGATGCATTGGTTTGTACTTTTCGTCACTTAACTTTTTTGAATGGCAAGCATATACAACCTCTTATATCCAAATGAGTGGTTCTCCTCCTGAGTAATCTCTTTAGAAGGCTGCACAGTTATTCTAAGGATGTTTCTACTGCTGGAAAGTTCTTTGCTGATTTCTTTCAGAAATTGTTTTTAAAAGCAGCTTCTGAGCCCCATACAAAACCAGTCTTATAACTTAATAATACTTTCTGGACCCAAAATTACATAGTGCAGATTGATTATCTACTTTATTTTCCAGGTAATGTGGTTTCAAGTGACTCCTTCCTGGTTCCAATGAGGAAATATGTTTTTAAAGCATGTCAAAGATGGGGAAAAGGATGGACCTCAGTTCTATGTTTCATTTATTTGGCAGCTGGCTGGTATAGGGATCCAAACCCTTGACCTTAGCGTCATAGCCCAGGCTAACTGAGCAACCGGCCTGCCCTTACTATGTTTGTTTTAAAATTAGTCTTATGACTTTATAGTTGCATTTGATTGTGTGCATGTGTGCATATATGTAAGCAAGGCTCAGTCTTCCTGCTCTGCGTATATAGCTGTGACTACAAATTAAAGTCCAACCTGACAAGCAGAAGTATCAGAAAGTCATGTGCATTTGGGAGGAAGATAATCTTGTAATGATATGGCTTCTATACAGTGTTCAAGAGAGACTCCTCCCTTCTTGCAGAAAGAGACTAGTTGGACCCTGATCCTCCTAGAGTTGGACTCACCAGTGGGGACTGGGAGTGATTCTTGAAACGGAATAATCTCTGTATGTCAGTGGTAGAGCCCATGGTTCCATTTAATTTTTTCCAGGCCTCTACACATTTTTAACAACAACATTGACTAAAGGAAAGAAATGCCAAAATTGATATTCCTCTGGATTTTATACATTTCCTAATTTTCTAATTGCTACAGCTACCGCCAACAAAACATACTGAAAGAATACCCCATGAGGAGAGGTCTCAGAACACACCACAGGATAGGACTGCAAATTTCAGTGATTACAAACAATTAAAGCGGGCAGCCAACATGTAATTTTCTTTTTAGGCATGGACTAGAATGAGAATCAACTTACTGGGTTGGAATAGATAGAAACAGAGCTGTTTCCCTTTGTGTAAAAAATCATACTTGATCAAGGAGACATTAAAGCTAATGTGCCCTTCCCCATTTGCTTTTAAAATTGAGGGATGTGGAAATTAGTGAAATTAAATTCACAGCTGCATTAGTTGCAAATAACAAAAAATTCTATTTGCTCTTGCATAAGCAAAAAAGAGGAATGTTTTGGTTTGTGGAAAAAAAGAAAGAGTTGAACATCCCAACAGTGGGAGAGGCAGGAATACAGCTGGGTCTCCAGGAACAACTGGAATTATGGCCCCAACTATGACTAGAAGCATCTCCCTCTGTTCCACGTTTTGGCTTCTTTCCATACATTGACGTCATTCTGCCTCACTGCCGACCAGCCTTTTCCATGCGTCTGAGTGGATGTCTGTCCTAAACCCCTGAATTTTATTGTCTGTACTAGAGAGACACTGCCTGTCATATTGCCTTTGGTCTGAAGTTCAAAAATCCTGCTGTTATAGTCACGGCACAACCCAGGAGTGCTGTTCATACCATAAACATTGTAGATTTTAACAGTTTTCTCACAGATGGGTGTAAAGTGTTTTGAGGAAGGGCCACTTTTTCTAATTTGCACCAAAATGTGATATGGGCTCTCAGTGACCCCAGGAAGGGTTCTGATTAGCACAGGTTGGGTCAGGTGACCACCCCTGAACCAATCACTTATGGCCATAGGGTTAAGGTCATCTAAGAATGTGGTATCCCCTAGGGTATCCTTATAAGTGGGAGAGAAGCAGTTTGTAGAGAAGGGAGTGCAGTTCTCTAAAGTAAGGGATGGGGCCGAGCCCGTGGCGCACTCGGGTGAGTGTGGCGCTGGGAGCACAGCAGCGCTCCCGCCACGGGTTCGGATCCTATATAGGGATGACCGGTGCGCTCACAGCACTCACTGGCTGAGCGCAGTGTGGCTGGTCTCAAAAAGGACAAAAAAAAGAAAGGGATTTATGTGCTGGGCGGGCCAAAGATTAATTGTCCAGTATACCACTGTAGCAGTTTTGTGAGCCTACTGTACATTTTCTCTCTCCTTCTTTGCTGAATTTAAATTCAGATAGGACAATGACTGAGGCTCCATATATTCCCAGAGCCAGGGAAAATACCATTTGTCAAAAGAATAGATCAGTTCATTTATTAGGTGGTTTGAATGTTTGTGTCTCTCCAAATTAAATGTTAAAACTTAATCCCCAATGCAATAGCATTAAGATGTGGGGCCCTTAGGAAGTGATTATGCCATGAGGGCTCCACCCTCGTAGATGGGATGAGTGCTCTTATAAAAGGGCTTAAGAGAGTGAGTTCATTCCTTTAACCCCTTTGTCATGTGAGGACACCTAGACAGTGCCATCTATGAGAAATGGATCCTCACCAGACATTGAATCTGCCAGCACCCTAATATGGCATTTCCCAGGCCTCCAGAATTTTGAGTAATTAATTTCTGTTGCTTATAAATTACCGCATCTACAGTACATTGTTATAGCTGCAGGAATGGACTTAGACACGTGGTTATTCTGAGTATGGAACATCATTGTTGAATTGATTGACCTATTTTCTTTTGCTTCTATATTATCCATATAAGATTCTTTGACCCATGTTGTTTCTCTTGGAAGGAGATCTAGTTTAATGGACTTGGGCAGTTGGATTCTAGTCCTGGCACTGCCATTAATTAGATAGCTACCTTAACATGGCTATTTCAACACTATATTTCTGTCTACTCTTCCTAAAAATGGGTAAAATCATATGTGCCAAGACCTATCTCAGAGAAGTGTTGTGGAACCCAAAGACCAAAATTAATGAATATGAAAGTGTTGGTAACATAGGACATGTAATAATCTGTATTAGAAAATTAAGATTAAACTTCAGGCATTGTTTGGTAACCTGACTCTAATCATCAGAAAATGATAGGTGCTTCCTATTGATTTTGCAGTCCAAGTAGGATTCCTAATTATAGACTTTTATGCTTCTATCAGTTGGCTCTTGTCAAAGAACCATGATGTAGCCATTGCTATGGGGGAATTAAAAACTGTGACTGGTTGAATTTGATAATCCTACATCACATCAAAGATGTAAGCCTAAGTGGAGAAAAATACTTTTCTAGTACCAAATAATCATTCCTGCTGTCATTCTGGACTTGGGTACATTGAGATACATTTAACAACCAAGTCTTTTGATCTTTTCTAAATCCTCACTTAGCTTAACTCTTTGTATCATTTTCCACTATTTACTATTATTAAGAATATTAATAACAATAGTTGTTTACAGAATCCTACAAGTACTATTAGTAACCACTTGCTGAATATTTTTTTTCTTTCTCTTTTTTATTTCTTTTTTTGGTTTTTTGATGTGCCTAACACTCTGCTTAACATATCACCCCAATTATTTCTCCCAACAACCCCATTCGATAAGCACTATTATCATGTCAACATAACAAAGTATGAAAAAAAAAGGCACATAGAAAATGGTGAAGGTGGGATTGAAATCATGGTGTCTGATTCTAAAGCACGTGCTTGCCTGGCTAAGTAAGGAAATAATCCCTGGTAAATTGTTGCTGGACCATAACTGTCATTTTGCCACTTCGAAGGCAGGTTCTATGTCATTGTCTTTGTAATTTTTACAACTGTTATTGTGCTTTGCACATAGCAGGCACTTGATATGTGCCAAGCATTCTTCTAAGTTCCTTAGAGGCATTAACTGCCTCCCTGTTGCTAATAACAAAACCCAGAGATGTATGTCTTATTATCTTTATTTTGTAGCAGAAAAACCTGAAGTTTAGAAAGATCAGAGTGATTCGTTCAGGGTCTGGCTTGTTAACTCAGTTGGTTAGAGCCTGCTGTTACAACACCAAGGTCAAGGGTTGGAATCCCTATACTGGCCAGCCCACTAAGTCCCTGACCTTCAGGAAGCACCTCTGGGACCCTGCCCTTGAAGTCAGAATTTTGGAGACCTGGTCTTGCTTGGTGAGGATGCGCCCTTGTCCCAAAGCCCAAGCTGATGAAGTTTTGCTCTAGTCTTCTCCCAAAGAGCCTGTTAACCAACATCCCAACCAGCAGAGTTTTCTAAACAATCTCTTAGATCGTATTTCTCAATACTGTTATTTAAATCTTCTATATCCATTCTAATTTTTTGTCTGCTTAATTTAGCAGTTTCTAAAGGAGTCAAGTTAATATTTCACAAGTGATTGTAGATTTGTTAATTTCTCCTTGTAAATGTATTAGTTTTTATATTGTATATTTAAAGGCTGTGTTGTTAGGTGAATCTAAGTTTATGATTATTATATATTCTAGTTAGATCATTACTTTTATTATTATATGGTATGCTCTTTTATCCCTAGATGGGCTTTTTACCTTACATTTTTTTTTAAATCATTACCGCTGTCCCCACTTTCTTTTGGATAGTAATTCTTAAAATTTTTTCATTTATCTTGTTGTTCTGCAGCTTTACTGTGAAGTATTTAAGTGTGGATTTTTATTTTTTGTACTTGGTACCTGGAACACACTTTCAAACCAAGGAATTGTATCATTGCTTAATTCTGGCAAATTGAAGCTACCACCTCTTCAATTACTACTTCTCCTTCATTCTCTTTATTCTATTCTTCTGGAACTCTTATTAGATGTGTGATATAGTATTTCAATTTATTCTTCATGTCTCTTAACTATTCTTTAAAACTTTTTATGTATTTTATGCTGTATTCTGTGTGAATTTTGTGATAGTGTAATCCAACTGACTAATTTGTTCACTAACAGTGCCCGATTCTGGCCTATTAAGTTTTAAATTTCAAACGCCATATTTTTGTTTCAAACTTTCTAATCAATTTTTTGTCATGTAATTCTTATTTCTGCCTATTTGCGTTTTGTCTTTTTTTAAAAAATGTATTTAGAAGGAGATTCCAGTCAAGATGGCGGAATAGATGGTTCCCAGTGTCACTCTCTCCCACAAATCAACCAATTTACAACTATAAAAATGTAACATCAGCCAAGCTGGGGCCGCTGGAGCTCAGGGGAAGAGGAGGAGAGACCTACGGAGTTCATGAAGGGGGAGAAACTACAATGAGAGAAAGAAAAAGGTGCTCTGAGCATTCTGGGCTGTGGCTGCTTTAAGGCTGGAGCTGATGAGCGCATAGAGCAGGAGCTGGCAGAAGCCGCAGCTGTGCCCTTCAGATGGAGTTACTTAGAGGCGGCAGGGGAGAAGAGGGCCTTGGCAGCCCCCAGGACAGCAAGACCACTAATAGGGTTCCCATGGACCCACAAAGGAGCGAGGAGCCAGAAAAACCAGAAAAAGGGAGCCACTCAGAGGCTGGTGAGTCATTGCAAGGGACCAGCGTAGGGCCTGTCCCATGGGAAGTGTTTGCAGCACGGGCGGTGGGCAAGATGGGAACACCAGGAGAACACTGGGACACAGCAAGGACAGACGACCTGCTCCCCAGTCAACACAGGACCAGTCAGAGGAGACTGGTCAGGAATGCAGAATTGCATGGGTTGCAGTTTGATGAAAAAACTCAGGCCCAGATCAGAGATTCTACAGAACACAGACCCACCGGGTCTCTGGAGAGCCAGAAGTATCTATAAGGTCAACCATTAAACCCTGAGCTGCACAAAAAGCCTTCCCTAGGGAAACAGCAGCAAAGCAGCAATTTACCTCGACCGCAGAGCTCAAGTACTGGTTCCCACAGGAAGATCCCCCATGTTAGATGCAAAGGACAAAAAATTAGTTCTGGCCCAGGCACACCACCAGCAGCTTGGGGCCTGCCTCGGAAATGGAGGCTTGGATCTGGGGACCAGACCCCACTCCTACTTCCAGGCAAACTGTGCCAGTGCCTCGGGGCCAGCACGGGGACCCAAGGGACAGAGAAGGGGACTGGACCCTCCTCCCACAAACAGGCACACCATGCCCGCACTTTGAGGCCTGCCCAGGGACCCAAAGCATGGAAAAGGGGACGGGATCTCTCTTCCACAATCAGGCACACCATGCCAGTGCCTCAGGGCCCACGCAGGGCTTGGAGATGGGAACTGGACCCTCCTCCCACAACCAGGCATGCCACACTAGTGCCTCAGGGCCCACCCAGAGACCCGGGGCATGGAGAAGGGGACCAGACCACCCTCCCTCAACCAGGCAAACCAAGCCAGCTCCTTGGGTCTCACCTGGTGACCTGAGGCATGGAGAAGGGGACTGGACACACCTCCCACAACCTGGCACATGGCACCAGCAACTTAGGGCCTGCCCAAGGTCCAGAGACATGGAGAAGGGGACCAGACACACCCTACAACCAGGCATACTGCCTGTGCCAAGGAGCATACCAGAAACTGCACCTCCATGTAGGTGGCCCACTGCAGCCTCCACAATAACTATGGCTGCCACGAAAGCGACTAGACACCACAAGCACCATGCATATGGTCCACCAACCACTGGAGAGTATTCACACAAGGAGAGTCACCAGCAGATTCAAAGAAAAGAAGAGGATGTCTCTTTCCACAAAGCCCATTTCAGAGTGACAGAAGCAGCATCTGCTCTATGATAATATTGGGGGACCTGATCACATCTCTCAGCATTGAACAGATCATCTAGGCAACAAATTAACAGAGTAACCATGATTCTTTCAGAAGGAGAGAAGAAATCTAGAGTAATTAGAGGGGGGAGGAGGAGGGAGTGGGGGAAGGGGAGAGGTTGGACAAGGGGTATAAAGAATAATTACGATTTGTAGGGCCGGCCGGTGGCTCACTCGGGAGAGTGCGGTGCTGAGAACACCAAGGCCATGAGTTCAGATCCTATATATGGATGGCTGGTTGGCTCACTTCGGTGAGCGTGGTGCTGACAACACCAAGCCAAGGGTTAAGATCCCCTCACCAGTCATCTTTAAAAAAAAAAAAAGAATAATTGCGATTTGTAACAATACATATGCTGGTAATATTAATTTGATCAACATATCTCAATGTTCAATCCCCAAAATATGTATAATCTATTTTGATTCAATAAATAAAATAAATTTTTAAAAATGTGTTTAATGTATTTTAGACTTATGTTTTAGTCTTTTTCAGAATAACCTCCAAAATATATTTCTAATGGAACAAATTCATATTTTAATTACTGATTTTGGGTTGTCGTCTTTCCTAGCATTCATTGGCTTTCTTCAAATGTCTTGCAGTAGTTTTAGTTTGTAAGCTCATTTTGAGCAGGAGGTTTGTTTCTTTCTCTCTTCCCTATTTAGTAGACTTGTGTTAGCTTCCTGTTAGTTTCCCCTACCCTCACCCCAGTATCTCAGTCTAGAACCAAGTCTTATATTTGTGATGGGGGGTTCCTCCCCTGTAAAGATACTGAGGATGCTTCATATCCATTCTCTAGGCCAGCAGGCAGCTTCTTTCAGTTCCTGGTTGAGGGGCTATGTTTCTGTCTCCTGCCAGCCTAGGCTCCACTCCTGCCTTTATAAAAGCTATAAGCTCACACACAGTCAACAACAGTTTTCCTTTATGATTTCTTTTCTTGGTCAGGTAAGTGTTCCTGGCTTCAATATATCATCTCATGTGGGGTCCATTTGGTCTCCATTTTTCTGCAGGAACTGAACTCATAGCCATGGCTGCTGCCTCTAGATCAGAAGCCCAGCAAACCATGGCTTCAGCCCTATTTACTTCTTTTTTTTTTTAAAGATGACTGGTAAGGGGATCTTAACCCTTGACTTGGTGTTGTCAGCACCATGCTCTCCCCACTGAGCCATGGGCCGGCCCTCTTATTTACTTCTTAATGTTTCTATTTTATTTCTGGGTCTAGGAGATTTTTATCTGGTGATACAATCCAGTTGTGCTATTTTAGCCTCCTTTTTTATTGTCATCTATTACTGTTGTATTTTGGAGTAAAGAGGATGCTTCAGAATTTACCATCTCCACTGGAAATTTTAACTGTATCATTTTATAGAAGAGAATCACCCAGAGAGGTGAAGTGATATTCCTCAAGTTGAATACTAGTGTGTCTATTTGTTTATAATTTGCTTTATTCCATAAATGACTGGAAGAGTTTTTATACAGTATTTGTAATAAAATAGCAAAATATAAATAAGATATTAAAGTAAGGTTTAAAGAAAATATAAATTAGAATGAAATACTGAGATTAGGAGAAAAACATAACATTTCATATTCATATACGTAAATGATAAAGTCCCACGTTTGGGCTACATATTTGCCTCTGAGCTTCCAGATAGCCAAAGTGAAAAAACACAGTTACTTAGTTCTCGCTTTTCACCTTAAAAAACAAACAAAAAAACAAACAAAAAACCAGAAAAATTCCTTCCCAGTTCTTTGAGAAAAGTTTTTGTTTTTCTGGCAACAAATCCTAAAATAAATTTCTTTTGTGTGCATCATGGAGAGGACACTGAGAAGTGAGGTAGATGCCTTCAACAACTTTGCTACAACATAAGTTAGCAAGGCTGACTTTAGAGATTCTCCCAGTGAACCCCCGAGGTGTAATGTCCACTCAGCTAGCAAATGCAGAGCTGAGACAAGCTCAGGAATGAGTCTTAGACATGTTCTTTAAACCTCACAGTTCTGGGCCAGCCCGTGGCTCACTTGGGACAGTGTGGTGCTGATAACACCAAGGCCACGGGTTCAGATCCTTATATAGGGATGGCTGATTAGCTCACTTGGGAGAGCGTGGTGCTGACAACACCAAGTCAAGAGTTGGGATCCCCTTACAGGCCATCTTTTTAAAAAAGAAAAAGAAAGTAAACTTCACAGTTCTTCCTCCTCTCTAGAGCTCTAGAAGATCTCCACATATGAACCTTGTATTAGATCACTTTCATCAGTATGAGGTAAGGTGATTTTCCTTAGAAGTCATTTTATTCTTTTTATTATTGTTGCAAATGACAGAAACTCAACTCAAACTAACTTAAGCAAAACAGAATTTAAATTTTTACAGAAGTTTTGTTGACTCTGAAACCAAACTGAGTAATTGCAGAGAAAGGGTGGATTTGGCTGTGGAGACAACTAACTCAAGGGAATCAAACACTGCTAGGATCCTCTCACTATCTTATCTCTGCTTCTGTCTGTGTTGCCCTAACTCCTTCTTCCTCCTTATGGGACAGTGTAGGTGGCCACCGGCCACTGTAGCCTTACAGCCTCACAGCCAAAGAGAAAAGGGAGCTCTTCTTCAATGGACCAAGTTATAGGAGTCCTTGGAAGGGATTGATGCTGTGGTTTGGATCATGTGCCTTCTCTAACATTTATCACTTACTATGTACCAAGCTCTGCACTAGAGCCTTAGTGTGAATTACATCATTTAATCTTCAGAATAACCCTATGGGAGAGATAGAAGGCAATTAAAATATAACTACTCTTCTATAGGTGACTTTGCCCTTGACCTTGGCCTCTCAGTTCCTTGATCCCTCACCTGCAATGATCTTACCCTCCACCTCATCAAGTCACCTACTCTCATGATCATACCCTAAACTTTGTCTTCAATGATAACTGCATAATCCGAATTTTAAGTGTCCTACTCTCCAATCACTATGTCTAGTACCCTAACTCCAACATTCTCTGACCTCACTAGGTCCTTTGATCTGTTGATCCTATCACTTTTCACTGTCTATCAATCCTCCTTTCTCCCCACCTCCACTCCATCTCCACAATCATTTTCTTAATTCTTTCCTTACCTGGCTTAAAAACTATGGTTCATCATTGTCCTACTTTGGTTCCCTCAGAAGCTGACCCTGAGACAAAGATTTGAGTTAAAGTCATTTATTTGGGAGGTGATCCCAGGAAGCACTGGCAGGGTGTTGGGGAGTCAGAGAAGGGAAGGAAGTAAATACAGGGCATTTATTGGGCAGGTGTGTAGGACACTCCTCAGAGTTATTCCCCCCTCAGGGGCACGGAAACTGGGGTGTCCCATCCACCACTGGCTTACTCTGAGGGGCATTAATGTCCCAGCACTTCTGTCCTGCCCTGGACACAGGTCAACAAGAAGCCCTCAGATGGAAAGTTGAAAGTGCCCAGTTTAAGAGGCCAACGACATATATTATTACGGTGAGCACTGGGAAAGGCTGGAAAACCGATGGCCATTATAGTCATTCTTTTGGACATTCTTTTTTTTTTTTTTTCTTCCCTTTTTGTCTTTTTCCGTGTCCGGCAACGGATCGCAACCCTCAGTGTCGCCCCCGTACCGGACCGGGACCGGCAACGGGATCGCAACACTCGGTGTTGCTCTCGCGCCTTGCTCAGCCAGTGAGCGGGATCCAAACCCTCGGCGGGAGCGCCGCCGCACTTCCCAAGCGGCGCACTATAGCAGTGCGCCACCGGGCCGGCCGTGGACATTCTTATAGACATTCTATATGGAGTACAGTCATTCTTATAGACATTCTATATGGAGTATACTCTTGTCCATATCTTCACCCATTGTACTCCTCTAATAAAATCCCAATCCTGCTGAAACCCAGATTCTGCCTAATCTGAGCATCTGAATGTGGCTGGAGAAAAGTACACAAACATGCTGATTATCTTCACATTAAAATGTACACCAACGTCAAGTGAGACTTCAGTTAATTCCCTCTCTCACCCTCCAAGACATTAATTTCAAACTTTCTCATAACTTGTAAAACCTAAAAAACTCCTTTTTTTTCCTCCTATTTGGTTCTTCTTACTCCTAACTTCACTAAGGAGATAGATGCTACCAGAAGAGAGCTTCCAAATGTTTCCAACTGCACATCTAAACTCTGCTGACATCTATTCATATACTTCCTGCCTTCTATTGTATTACCACAGATCAGGTTACAACAAAGGGTTTCTTACCTTTTTTTCATTATCACCCCTTAAAGAGTCTTTTTAGATACCCTTTTCCTAATTGCCCCCCCCCGTGAAATTTTAATACTACAGATACACTGTATACCTATTTATGTACTGTATGTGTATCTGCGCTTTCTACATATGAAGAGTAAGAACCAATTTTTGCCCCCAATGAGAATGCATGCTACAGGGGAATCCAAGCCACCATGTTAGGCTGAAACCCTCCCTGTGCCCTGGGTCCCTCTCTCACGAACTCAAGGACATCATTCTCACCATTTCCTCCTATCTCTTCTATGTCATCATTTCCCCCTTTCTACTACAAAAATATGATACATTCCATCTTATTAAAATCTTCCTTTAAACCTGCATCTGCCTTTAGCAATCTATGCTATTTCTCTGTTTCCATTCCCCTTTACAAAAAAACCCAAAAGACCATGTGTAGGTGTGCTGGCCAACAGTGAGCATTCCACCCACTAGACATGTGAGTTAAGATGCCTCTAGAAGATGCCAGCAACAGCCTCAGGTCTCAGAAGTTCTTTTTATTGCCTCCCCCAGAGCCAAAAGGCTGAGATGCCAAAAAAAAAGAAAGAAAGAAAGAAAAGAACCCCCGCCCCCGCCCCCCCCCAACACTAAAGGTCAGATATAAGAGTCCAGGTCCATTCCCACTGCTGGGTGGTTGCCCACGTGTTCACACTTGGTAGGTATTTCCTGGTTCCACCTAAACTGGAAACATCAGCTGTGGCTTGTTGATCTTGGGCAGGTTATTTTATCTCTATGGGGACTTCTGTTGTTTATGAGAAAATACCTTCTTTATGGGGTTATTAGAAGATTAAATGAGATAAAGTAAGCTTTAAGAAGCTTGCACAATGACAGGAGGCAATAAATGTTGTCTGTCTTCCTCCTCCCGGCCTCCTCTATACCACCTCCCATTGTCCCAGCTGAACTTGAAGTTCACTGAGTGAAAGAACCATACCTACCATTCCTTTACGTTCGTCATAGCTCATAGGATAACACCTTGCTTGTAATGTTTTGTAAGTGTTTATTTTTTATACTCCTGGTGTTCTGCCCTGAATTAGACCAGAGGATACAATGATTTCCAAAGCAAAAATAAACAAGAGCTTTCTTGGTTGAAGGCCCCTTGGTATAAGGCTCTGTAAAAATTGTATTAATTATAATTGTACTAATGAAAGAGACTAGTGCTGATACTCTTGAATTATTTTGTGGTGGCTGTTCTTCTAAATAAGTAATTTCATTAAATATGTGCAGTAGATTAAAAAAATGGCTTTTTTTCTCTCTGCACATCCTTCCTGATTTATAACTTACTGCCTGGAAGCGAGTAACAAGTGCTGTGAAACATTCTGTAGCCTCAGAGATCAGAGTAATCTCTTGTATATAGGAGGGGCTAAGCATGTATTTGTTAAATAATAAAATAATTTAAAACATTACTATCATTACAATTTGATACCAAATTTGAAAATTTTGATTAAAAGAAAAAAACATATTAGCTTTTAATGTGAAGGTTGAAAAGTAGCAATTCATGAATTCCTTTTCATATCATACATCTTTCCACAAGTTGTGTGTGTGTGTGTGTTTTGAGTCACACATTTAGTGGATGTTTAATTCTGTGGATTTTTTAATCCTTCCCCTTGAGCCAGCAGGGCATCTTTTTCTTAGCTTGGCATTCAAAGCCCTTAACAATGTGGCTCCCCTTTATTTGGTTTCATCTCTCTCCACCCCTCCTCATGCCCCTCCCCTCTCTCTCCTTCCCTTTCTCCCTCCCTGCCATACAGTCACACTCCTTTCACATCCAGGCCTTTGCACATGTGTTTTCCTTTGCTTTCTTGGCTCTTTGCCTGACTAACTCCTAGTGATATCATCTTAGTTACAATTACCTCCCCGACCACCAAGATAAGATCAGCTGCCTTCCCTGGGGCTGTCTCCTCTACCAGAATAGAATATCCTGGAGGGCGAGTACTATGTCCTAATCCTTGTCTTCCAGTATAGTGCACAGTCCCTAATACAGAGCAGACTCTTAGAACACTTACTGAATAAATGGGAAACTTGTCTCCTTGATATTTTTTAACAGAAGTCACAAAATGTCATTGGAGAGACAATAATTTCATTAGTTCAGTGAAATATTTTATATATGGATTAGCAATTATAATAGCAGCAAGGCTACACATTTGCTAAGTAAACCTTAGGCCTTCAATATCCATTAATAATCCATTATAAAAATCTTAGCAGAATCTTATAAACTGCTGGGCACCATACTTAGAGACATAGGTGGAGAAAACTTTAGAATAAAGTTATGATTTAAAATGTAGCAGAGAAATAGATAGAGCAGCATTATTCATAAGAGCCAAAAAGTGGAAACAAAGTCAATGCCTATCAACTTATAAGTGGATAAACAAAATGTGGTATATCCATATAACGGACTATCATTCAGCTATAAAAAGGAAAGAAGTACTGATACGTACTATGACATAGACAAACTTTGAAAACATAAGTAAAAGAAGACAGTCACAAAAAACCATACACTATATGATTCTAGTTATATGATACATTCAGAATAGGTAAATCTATAGTGACAAAAAAGTAGATCAGTAGTTGACTAGGGTTGGGGTAGGGGAAAGAGGGATGCAGAGTGAATGCTAACAACATGGGGTTTATTTTGGGGGTGATAAAAATGATCTAAAGTTAGATTGTGGTGATGTATAGCTCGGTCATATACTAAAAACTGCTGAATTGTACAGATTAAATGGTTGAAATGTATGGCATGTGAATTATATCTCAATAAAGCTGTTTTTAAAAAATAGAGAACATTTGTTGGAAAGTTAAATCTGTGCGTATTAGTTTGTTTTCTGCTGTTTATAACAGAATACCTGAAACTGGATAATTTATAAAGAAACGAAATTTATTTCTTACAGTTTTGAGGGCTGGGAAGACCACGATCCAGAGGGCACATCTGGTGAGGGCCTTCTTCTGGGCAATAAGGCAGGGTACCACATGGCAAGGAATGACATGAGCAAGAGAGAACTAACCTTCTCACTTACCGTCAGAACCACGACCATTCCTCTATGAATGGATCGATCCATTCACAAGGGCACAGTCCTCACATTCTCACCACCTCTTGAAGTCCCCACCTTTCAAATACCGTAATTAGATTTCCCACCCTCTTAGCACTATTACAGTGGGGTCAGGCTTCAATGAGTTTGGTGGGGACATTTAATCCACAGCAAAGTGAAAATAATTTTCTATATAATCTTTACTTGTAACAGTTCTATTTTGTCCTTGGTAAGTGAAAAACCAAATCTCTAAAATCTGGGCCTTTCATACCCCATGCGCATGGGCCAGGAAGCCCCCCCCCCCCCCCCCGCACTGACCGGCCAGTGGGTGAGATTACAGGTTGATTGCATGATTATAGGATGCTGAAGATGCCAGCAAAGCTGATTCTGTGTGATGAACTCAAGGGACAGAGCTGTAAATGAGGTGAGTGAAAAGATTATTTGAAGGACATAGCACAATTAGGAAGGAAATAGCAAAACTATGTTGGCAGTGTAAAACATAAACACATACCTAGAAACTGACTGCTTGTAGAACACTTGATTGTTTTTAGTGTAGGCTTCTCTCTGGCTTACTGTCAGATTTGGGAATCTTCATTTCCGGCATCAGTGCAGTTGGGTGTATTTGGAAGGAGTCTGATCCGGACTTAGTTTTGGCTCTCGTTTATGCACCATTCAACAAACAACTGTTTTAAGCCTACTGTATGCCAGGTACTGCACCTTGCCCCAGTGACCCAAAGTTCAAAGACACAGACACTACTTAAAGAATCTCAGTGTTCTGAGAAAGAAAGTAAGAAAGATGGTAAGAAAATGCTGTGATGGGGCTGGCCCGGTGGCGCACTGGATAAGTGCACCGCTTGGGAAGCGCGGCGGCGCTCCCGCCCGAGGGTTCGGATCCCACAT
>NW_007727847.1:301889-306335 GCF_000696425.1 Galeopterus variegatus | reverse complement strand
CACTCTTTGGCTTTTATGAATAATGCTGCAACGAACATTTGTGTATCAGGTTTTGAGTAGACATGTGTTGCCATTTCTCTTGGGTGTGTACCTAGGAGTGGAACTGCTGGGTCATATGGTTACTCTGTTTAATCTTTGGAGGAACTGCCAGATATTTTCTGTCTTTTTGACTGTAGCCATCCTAGTGGCTACGAAGTGGTGTATTTATTTTCCTATCGCTAGTGCCTCAAAGAGAATCTGGCACAGGTAGACGCACAATTTATTTGTTGAGCAAGTTTGTGGACATTTGTCATTTGGGGACTCCCCACATCTGATCCCCTTTCCTTTGGAGAATTCCCTAATGATTACTGGAGAGAAGCAGATCCCAATTGCAATATAGAAGCAAAAAAAAAAAAATATATATTGTCAGCTCCTTAGTTTCTCAGCCCTGCCTGCAAGTAGAACACAGAACATATGCTAAGCTTGGTCGACTTAATGGGTCTGCCTGAGACTTCAAAGAGGGAGCTCTAGTAATGCAAAGTAGGTTTGGCAGAGAATCCATTCTTGGTGGCAATAGCAGGCACTGCAGTGACATCTGGTTTCCAGGAGCAACAGTGCTGGTGGTGCCAGTGCTGAGTAGTACGGGTGTCCAATGCCATTGAACTGGAAGTGCAAGCTGAGGTATCCTGAGTGCAATGGTGGTGGCAGTGATGGTTACCTCCTTCCCCCAACATACTGTCCTGTGTCTCGGCTGTGTTCCTGGCTGCTACCCAGACTTCCTTCTTCTCGCTTATTGTCTGAGCCTGTTTCTGCAGCCTTCCCAGCAATTGTGTCAGCCATCCAATATCTTTTCAACAAATTCCCTTTCTCCTTAAGTCAGCAAATATCAGTTTCTATTACAATGACTACTGAATGTGTGTGTGTGTGCGTGCGTGCGTGTGTGTATGGATAGAGGGATCAACAGATGAATGAGGCTACATGAAAACAGAGTTATGAGGGTGAGTAGAGGTTGGTCAGGCACAAAGGTGCAAGTACATTTCAGCAGAATAAAGAGCACAGTATAGGCATTGGGGAATGAGAGAAAATGGAGTAGTAGGAAAACTGTCAGGAGTTCAGTCTGGCGGGGTTATGAGGAGCAAGGTGGGGAGTGTTGAGTTGAAAATCTACAGAGGCAGGCCTAGGACAGATCAGGAAGGACATTTTAGGTTATGCTAAAGAGTCTTGATTTTATCCTGAGGGAAAAAAAGGAAAACTATTAACTTATGGTAGTGATATCAGATTTGCATCTAGAAAGTATGCTATTAAAAAAAAAAAGGAAGTTCTGGCAGCAGGGAGGTGAATGAATTTGAGGGAGCAAGACTCAAGACAGGAAGACCAGTTAAGGAGTTACAGCAATAATTGCAGTGAAAGATGGTGAAGGTGTAAATCAAGGCAGTGAGCTTGGATCTGAGAAACACAAAGAGGGAGAGCCAATAAGAATTTTGTCCTTGTTTTGATAGGAGTTAAGGAAGAAGGAAGATCATGGATGACTCCAATGTTTCTGTTTAGGCAGATGGGGTAGGTGGTGATGTCATTTATGCAAGCATTCATTCATTCAACAAAAATTTAATTAGCACTTACTGTGGTAGGTGTTGGGGATAAGGCAACGAATAAAACAAAACTGGTCCTACCTTTGCTATAACCATTACTATATGTCAGGCTCAGTTAATATATTTTTTCAGATTTTCTGGGCCTCACCATTTCTGGGACTCTTGACCTCTTGCTCTGTCACAGATGCCACCATGAGAGACTTAGTTAAGTCCCTTGTGGGTTGACTGCCTGAGGCCAACCAGCCACATACTCAGTTCCCTCCGCCATTTCTGGACTCTAGGGCATGGGACCTGGCTTTCTGAGCAGCTATTGAAGAATATGGATAACACAACAGGGAAGTGAGGGAAAGTTAACTCCTCATGGGACAAGCTTTGACCAACAGGAGATAGGAGACATGAGGATAAAGTTCCTTCCTTCTCAGATTGTTACAAGGCACGATTTTTCCATACTGCCTATCTAGAGATGTCTTATATGGCTAAATGGCTGTACCTGCCAGGAGAGAGGCTATATTTCTTTAAGGTTTGTCATGGAGCAGTGTTTAGCACAGTATTGCATTTAGTACAGTAATGCATTACTATGCATTATTCTCCATTCTTCCTTGCCATTTGCCTCACTGTGTTGCCCTGGGATTATACCTCCTAAACAAAACATCAGCACTCGATCCTTATATCAGGGTCTGTTTTCTAGGGAACTGGGCTAAGACATACCCAGATAGGAAAACAGAAAGAGATTTATCAGTTCAGTTTTGACAAGGCTGAGTTTGAGTGAACTTGAGTGAAAATTACCCATCCATTAAACACGTTTATTGAGTGCTTCCATTTGTGCTTAAATTAGGGATACTATGGTGAACAAAATACACGTGCTTGGGTTAGAGATACCGTCGTGAACAAAACAGACATATATCCTGCTCTTGTAGAGCTTATATTCAGTGGGGAGAGTGACAGATGATAAATCAGTACAGAAATAATTAGACATGATGATTCTAGACAGTAGTAAGAGTTTGGAAGAAAAATTTTAAAAGATGATGTATTTTAGTCCATTTTGTGTTGCTATAACAGAATTACCTGAGACTGGGTAATTTATAAAGAAGAGGTTTATTTGGCTTATGATTCTGGGACAGCTGCATCTGGCATGGGCCTCAGGCTGCTTCTATTCATGGTGGAAAGTGGCGGGGACAAGCAGATCACATGGCAAGAGGAAGTAAGAGAGAGAGAGAAGGTGCCAGGGTCTTTTAAACAAGCACTCATGGGAACTAATAAAGCGAGAACTCACTCACTACCCCTCCTCCCCCAGGGAGAGTATTAATCCATTCATGAGGGATCCACCCCCATGACTCAATCACTTTCCAACACTGCCACATTGGAGATCAAATTTCCACATGAGTTTTGGAGGGACAACACATCCATACTCCATCAGGATGTGATACAGGGTGACTGGTGAAAAGAAACAAAGAAGAGCAAGTTTTTCATTGGAAGTGGCTAGAAGGATGGGTCTGGAGACAGATACATTCGTCTATCTTTGGGAGTTTAGGTGTGGGTAGGAAATTTGTCTTTATTTTCACTGTGAAATAGTTAAAAACATTTTTTTTTAATTTTTAATTTTTTTAACTTTTTTTTTCCTTTTTGTCTTTCTTACTGACCGGTAACGGGATCGCAACCCTCGGTGTTGCGCCCGCACTGCACTCGGCCAGTGAGCGGGAACCGGTCTCCACATGGGATCCGAACCCTTGGTGGGAGCGCCGCCACGCTCCCAAGTGGCGCACTCTTCAGTGCGTCACCAGGCCAGCCCAATTTTTTAACTTTAAAATTTTTTTATTGAAACATAATTGATTATACATATTTGTGGGGTACANTGGAGATCAAATTTCCACATGAGTTTTGGAGGGACAACACATCCATACTCCATCAGGATGTAATACAGGGTGACTGGTGAAAAGAAACAAAGAAGAGCAAGTTTTTCATTGGAAGTGGCTAGAAGGATGGGTCTGGAGACAGATACATTCGTCTATCTTTGGGAGTTTAGGTGTGGGTAGGAAATTTGTCTTTATTTTCACTGTGAAATAGTTAAAAACATTTTTTTTTAATTTTTAATTTTTTTAACTTTTTTTTTCCTTTTTGTCTTTCTTACTGACCGGTAACGGGATCGCAACCCTCGGTGTTGCGCCCGCACTGCACTCAGCCAGTGAGCGGGAACCGGTCTCCACATGGGATCCGAACCCTTGGTGGGAGCGCCGCCACGCTCCCAAGTGGCGCACTCTTCAGTGCGTCACCAGGCCAGCCCAATTTTTTAACTTTAAAATTTTTTTATTGAAACATAATTGATTATACATATTTGTGGGGTACAGAGTTGAATATTAACACCTGTGTACAATATGTGGTGATCAAATCAGGATAATTGGTATACACATTACACAATGTAATCATTTTTTGTGGCCCTTTACCAGTTCCTTCTAATCCCCCTTACCCCCTCACCTCTGGTAACTTCAGTTCTGTTCTCTCCTTTTGAAAGCTCAACATATTATTGTGATTGTTGTATATTTCTTTCTTTTTTTAATACATATATATATTTTTAGCTCCCACTTATGAGTGAGGACATGTGGTATTTTTCTTTCTGTGCCTGGCTTATTTCACTTAACATCACTTTCTCTAAGTTTATCCATGTTGCTGGGAATGGCAGAACTTCATTTTTTTTTATGGCAGAGTAGTATTCCATTGTGTATATAAATCACATTTTCTTTATTGTTATCTGTTGATGGATATTTAGGTTGGTTCCAACTCTTGGCTATTGTAAATAGAGCTGAGATAAACACGGGAGTGCAGGTATCCTTTCGACATGATGATTTCCATTCCTTTGGGTATATACCCAGCAGTGGGATTG
>NW_007727847.1:298543-301143 GCF_000696425.1 Galeopterus variegatus | reverse complement strand
TGGGTATATACCCAGCAGTGGGATTGCTGGATCATATGGCAGTTCTGTCTGTAGTTGTTTGGGGATTATATCAAACTAAGAAGCTTCTGTATAGCAAAGGAAACAATTAACACAGTGAAAAGACAACCTACTAAATGGGAGAAAATATGTGTGAACTATGCATCTGACAAGGGATTAATATCCAGAATGTACAAGGAACTCAAACAACTAACAGTAAAAGAACAAGTAAGTCAATTAAAAAATGGGCAAAGGGGCTGAATAGACATCTCTCAAAGGAAGACATACAAATGTCCAACAAACACATGAAAAAATGCTCAACATCACTAAGCATCAGGGAAATGCAAATCAAAACCACATTGAGATATCATCTCACCTCAGTTAGACTAGATATTGTCAAAAAGACAGAGAATAACAAATGCTAATGAAGATGCGGAGAAAGAGGAACCCTCCTACGCTGTTGGTGGGACTGTAAATTAGTGCAGCCATTACGGAAACTGTGAAATAGTTGATGAGGACCAACTATCTCTATATGTAAAGAAAGTAATGGGAACTGGGAGACTGAAGAGTGGGTAAGGTTTGGAATAGTTGCTTTGTAGCATGGGTGTGGGTGCACATCAGGTAGAAGAGTTAGTGGGTAGTGCCAGAGCAGAAAAGGCAGATACTGTGGCATAATCCTTGGCACTAAGTGGTCATGGGACTTTGAGGAAGGCTGGGCCTCAGTTTCCTTAACTGCAAAATAAGCGCATTGATTCAGGCTCCGTGATTATATGAAGGCCAGGAGGAACTGATATGAAACCTCTATGTAGCTGTATTAACTTATCCCTTGAAACTCACCAGTGAAGACTTTAGGACCCAATAGTAATTGGCTCTCTCCCACCATTAATTACATTCTGGCCACTCATCAGCTAACACAATTGTCAGCCTCCTTCAGCAAAATGTCTTTTTCATAGCTAAGGACTGTTTACAATGAGGACAAACAATTGGGGCTCATTAATTCAATCATTAGGACACTGATTATGCATCTATTGTCTACTCTAGTCAGTTATGTTAAATAAGCTCTTCAGTTCTCATCAGAGCAATTATGCTAATATGCTTGAAATTTTCCAAGAGTATTATACCTTCATACACTTATCCTGCTTAGCAGCAGCCTGGCTCAGTCAATATTGCCACACACAATTAGAATTAAGGCATAAGGCCCTATTGTTGACAAATGAGTACCGTATAATCTCCCCTCACAATAGAATTTATAAACAATTTGTATATTGTTCTTTCAGGGTTTAGACATTGGCCCATTTAGTTTTTTTCTCCAATATGTAGATCTCAGATAATATTTAAATGCTTTTATGGGAATGCTCATTGCATTCGAATTGTAATTTTTTGAGTAATATTTGAACAATCGTTGTGTTATCCAGTGACCAACTAATCCAACAATTATTTTGCCTTTAAGCGTATAGATATGAAATATAGTAATAATTATCAGATGCCTGGAGACCGATGAGAAATGTAACTTGTTTTGCCATATATTTTTCTGTCAACCAGAGCTAACTTCTTTCTCAATCTCTTTTTCTCTTTAATTCTAAAAAACCCTACCTATAGGTCTTATTTTCTTGAGTGACTTGGCTAAAGAATGAGAATTTTCCACTATGATCAAACGATGCTTTTATTGTAGAACCATAACAGATACCTGACGAACACCTGTTGAATTTAATGTTTTTTTCCTTGTATATGCCTTATTCTCATCTCCAGCATTTCCCATCAGATGATAAAAACTTTATTTTTAGCAAAAATGAGCATGTGAATGAGGGCTGTGTGTGTATGCGTGTGTAGAAGCATGTGTACACATTCTCAACATAAATTCATTTAAAACATGAAATTTCATTACATTGAGATAAAAATTCAAATGGTGTTGGATTTCATCGTTATCACTTACAATAAAATTAACCCCATACATTTGTTCTTTACAGTTTTTACTTAGGTTATCTCATTTAATCAGTGTCCTTTCAGTTGCAGATAACTGGATCTTTCCTTAAGATGTACTAGTGCTCACTGTAACTTAGTCCCACGAGGATGAGCAAACATAGAGCTTGGATGTTGACAAGAGACCCAACAGATGTATTGAGGGCAACTACACACTGGAAGGATGGGGCAAAGCTATGTACAACGCTTGCAGACATGTGACACATAATTTTTGTTATATAAATGCTGTATCTCACCTTTCTTCAATTACTTAGTATTTTGATAAAGGTGTGGGAAGATAACGGAGAAAAAGCTGTCCTGACCTTCAGGAATTTACAATCTAGATAGGGAGACAAAATATGCAATTACAGACCCCATGTACATGGTATTCCTGTAGATTACAACAGCTATCCCATATAGCTCAGGTGTGTAGTAGGCTATACCATCTAGGTTTGTGTAAATACACTCTTTGATGTTTGCACAACAAAATCTAAAGATGCATTTCTCAGAACGTATCCTTGTCATTAAGCATAAATGACTGTACACATATGAGAAGTTAAGAAGCTGCTTAAGACTAAACTAATGGGGCCGGCCCAGTGGCGCACTGGAGAGTGCGCCGCTTGGGAGTGCGGCGGCGCTCCCGC
>NW_007727847.1:295097-297810 GCF_000696425.1 Galeopterus variegatus | reverse complement strand
CGCAACACCGAGGGTTGCGATCCCGTTACCGGCCAGTAAAAAAGACAAAAAGGAAAAAATAAGACTAAACTAATGTATCAAGACATTAATCAAAGCGATGTCATGGTGTGTATATCATTCTGACTATAAGAGAGAAAATTCATAGGTGAGTCATACATTGTTGGACTGGAGTAGCCAGTAAGGGCTTTACAGATTTACCAGAGAGGAGATGGAATATGAGTTTTGTCTTTTGAAAAATCAACAGATGACTATATTTAAGAAAAATCAAACTACAAAATAATTAATGATGAGATTTAAGTTCTCCACTCATGACCCTCAGGCTCCTTCCAGAAGCAACCACCATTACCATTTTTCTTCTGTATCTTTCTAGTACATTCAACTACTTTGAAATGGATTCTGAATTGATTTACATTTAATTAATTTTGCAGTGGCATGTGTAATAAAGGGTTAAACGTGGTGTCTATCCATATAAAAATAAGACTCACTTATACAATAGGGACCTACTGATAGATCTTGAGGTACCCTAGTGGATTTCCAAGCTGATTGTTGCCATGGCAATCTCTGCTCTATGTGCCTTCAGTTTCTGTCTTGACCCACTTTGGTTCAGATGCATTTTTAGCAGAGGGGACAGTAGGCATGCTCCCATTTCTAAGCTTCTTGGCAACTGCATTAATAGCCTGATTGCCCCTCAATCTTATAGATCCTGGAAGGCTTCCTAAATGGAAGAGCTATGGACCCAAAGTCTGAAACTTTGGAGAGACGGTCTAAGTTAGACCTCAGGCACATTACCCACATAATTAATGTACCCCTCAAAATACTTAATTCCCATACTAGGAGCAGATTCTTTGGGAATTCCAACCAGCCCTGCTTTTGTTCCTACTCCTACTACCCAGATGGACACCTAAATCCACATACCTGTCACAAAGGAGGAAATATTTTGTGACCCAGGGTAGCTTTTTATAGGCCATGTTGTATTAAAACTGTTGACTTGTGTTAGCAGGAAGGACCAAACATCAGAAACATCTTTTGCCCTAGCCCATTGTCTTTGGTGGCTCCGGAAAGTGGAAGCAGAGGGAACCAAAGGTGGAATAGCTCCACCAATTAGGTTCCCGGGTCTCTTTCACAATCTCTTTTTAAAAGGGGGTTAGTAGAGCTGCCTTTAAACTGACAATGGAAGAAACAATCCTGGAAGCAGTTTTGAAGGAAGGATTTCTGCTGAGCAGGTTCATAGAGCATAAATGTTTGCATGCAAGAGAAAGAAAGTTAATGATCATTGACTTTCCCTTAATTACAAAGCCTTCTGCTATTCACTTTCACATTTATTATTTTATTTAATCATCACACAACTATATTTAAGTAGGTATCATGGTAGGTGAATTCACTTGACAATGATCAGATTTGGAGGAGCTGCACCCAAAACTAGTTTCCCTGACTCCAGGATTCATGCTCTTCATCACAACCTCACCATGAGAAACGTACTTTCATGTTTGAGGAAAGAAACAGTGGAAATGAAAGAGATTATGGCAGGTGAATTCACTTGACAAAGATCAGATTTGGAAGAGCTGCACCCAAAACTACAGTTTGCCTGACTCCAGGATTCATGCTCTTCATCACAACCTCACCATGAGAAACGTACTTTCACATTTGAGGAAAGAAACGTGGAAATGAAAGAGATTTTTGAAAAGACATCCGGAAAACATGTAAGACTCAGGGGATGGCCAAATATCTCTCAAGGACCATCTGAAGGCACTCTCCTCTGCGACGCCTTCATTTCTAAGAGTATACTTCAAGAACTCTTACTGTTTGAAATACTCATTTGGTACTTCCTGATTACTGATTTATATTGCTAGTGACGCTTTCCTGCTTTTTATCTTAGTCCCCAGATAAATCCATGAAAGAGTCCATGAGAATGAGTGCTGGACAAGCAGCCGAAAAACTGTGTTCTAGTTTTGTCTCTGTCACCAACTAACTTTGTGAGACCTAAGTTTCTTTTCAGTGCTCCCCGCCTAACATAGTAGATGCTTAATAAATACTTGATGTCATTAGTTGGGCTCAATATTTTGTCAGCAGAGGCCTAGGTGTCCTTAAGGTAAAAGAAACCAGGTTACCCCTGAGCCCGCTTATGCCCACCTGGGCAGTCATAAGTTTAGAGACTTGCTGCCTCCTGTAGGGCAGATGTGCGAACTGGGGCCTAGCCACATCACCGTCTTTCAGCCTTCACAAGGACCATTCGGGACACTCATTTTTAACGTTTACTAAACGTGGAGTCAAGAATCAAGTTAAACAAAAATACCTGGCATCTCTTACCCTGGCTCTGGGCTTATTTACATCTCGGCCCCGCCCACCAGCTTGCCTGCCGGCGCGCCCACTTGCGGATCTGGGACCCGCTTCTCCAGAAGCGTCTTTCTGCCCCAAGCGCGGGCGGGCCATGGGGCGGGCCCGGGGACCCCTCCCCCAGGGGATGGGCACGTGTCCACTCCTGGCTTCACGACGGAAGATGGACGAAGCGGCGGCACCCCACAAGCCCCACCCAATGGCTTTGGGGCGGGCCAGGGAGGGCCTGGGTCCCAGTGGTAGCCGGGGACCGTCTTCCCAGCGTGGAGGGTGCTGGCCTTCCCCGCCCCCGAGCCCAGGGAAGAACGCGCCCGAGAGGAACTCAAGCGAAACCGCGGGCATCCCACCCCGCCCGGCCGGCCGCGCCCCGCCCCCCCTC
>NW_007727847.1:258483-294109 GCF_000696425.1 Galeopterus variegatus | reverse complement strand
GCCGGGCGCGCGCGTCCCCACCCCCTCTTCCCCGCGGGCGGCGGTCCGGCCCCCACCCTCCCCCTGCGGCCGGCGCACGGGCCTGGGGGGCGGGGCGGGAAGACGGCGGCTGGGAGTATTTTCAGTTCCGCCTACAATCGCCCATTCCCTCTTCCCCTCCCAGCCCCCTCCATCCCATCGGAAGAGGAAGGAACAAAAGGTCCCGGACCCCCCGCATCTGACGGGGCGGGACCTGGTGCTTCCGTGCAGGTAAAGCCTGGGCGCCCGTGAGCCTCGGGCTGGGGGTGTGTTTGTGTTTGGCCGCGGCCGGGGCGCTGGGCCGTTGTCACATGGCCACGGTGGGGGTTGGGGTGTGGCGAGGTCGGGGGACGTGGGTGTGCCTGCTCGGGCGTGCGGGATCGGGGGGCCGGGAGGGTAGGGGTTCTGCATCTCGGAGCTCCCCGCCAGCCCGGCTCCGGGCGGGGGCCGCCCGCGTCCCTTCCCTCCCGCGGCCGACACTCTCCATAGTTTGTGATTCTGATTTTTAAAGCCGAAAGACTAGAGCTCTTGTTTCAGGAGTTGTTGGGAAGCCGTGTTAGGAGCGTGTGATACTTTGCTTCCACCTTTCCCCCTTTTTTTTTTGTCTTGTAATCTTTGTTAACCGTGGTAGGCTCGGGTTCTGAATTGCTTGTGTGTACTCGCGCGCACACACGCACAGGGCTCGTGCTGTCGAGATCATCCTTTGCTCACTTGTGAAAGTTCTGTGAATGGAGCCCATTACTTTTCATCACACGGCTTTAGAAAGCACGCTAATTGATTTTATGTATTTCAAACTTGGTTTTCAAAATTGCAGCTTTAATTATTTTTTTCTCTTGTGGGGGATACTGTCCTTGGGATTGGTACTGTTTTTGTCTTTTACTTACTTAACCTTACGTTATTATGGTTTCCTTTTGATACTTAACCAAAGCAAAGCAACCTAAGTTGCTTTTGTTATTCCTTCTTCTCGATCCTTTAAATGCTAAATACTACCAGTTTGTTGTGAATCAAACCTTTATTTAGAACAAAAATCTCTAGGTGAGACGAATTTGAAAGTAGCACTTTCCATCAGTCATGTCTTATTCGTTACAATTTGGAATATCCTAAATTTTGGTGTGTTAAACTTTTAAAACGACATAAGTAAAATAATTGTTAATACAGTAGATACAGAAAAAAAGATCAGACAAACTTATTTGGAGTAATTACGTCTTCTCAAAAATGGCTCCTGAAATGCGAATTAATTTCCAAAATTCCTTTTCATTTTTTTCTCCTGATTTCTTTTGAATTGAACCTGTACCACTGATAGAAAGGGTGTTTATCTTGAGCCTAATAAGAATTAATTTGCTCTATTATGCTAAAAATGTATTTGCAATTATTCTACTTTTGACCCTCTTTAAAAAAGTTTCCCTCTTATAGAGAGGTCTACGTCAAATAGTTAAATGAGGTTTGAATAACGGATGAGTTATTGAAGCAAAGGTAACACAGAAATGGGAGAAATAATGTAAAAATGGATATCATAAATGTATCAGTTTGAGGGTTTTTTTCATTTGCCTTAAAAAAAAACCTGTGCAGGATATTTAAAGAATTTCCTCCACAAAATGGTTATTTAGCAAGCGTATATATTACATTCAGAAAGCAACACTGATTTTATTTTTAAAGTTCCTTAGTTTTTGCCATAAACTTAGCTGTGGTAGTAAATATAAATAATTTGCATCTTTGGGCATTTCTAAAGGGAGCGCTTCCTTATACTCTTAATGTTAAAATCTGTTGGATTAAATTGAGTTTAAAGAAGTTCGTTGACCAGGTTTAATTAACATCGTATGATTGGAAGCATTCCTTTCTGGGCTTTTTGTTAGTAAGAAATTGCTCTTAGAAAGAGCTTGGTTTTTGTATTTTGTAGCTAAACCTTCTAAAGTGATTTTAAATTGTAGATGTTCAACAATAGTTTGGTTTTTCAAGGTTGTGACCTATCAGTACCTGGTTGTAAGTGGTCAATTCTTTACACAATCTATAAGGTCCCTGAAATCGTCTTGTAAGAAACTGTGCAGGGTAATTTCTTGTTTGTGGCTTGTCATGGCTTGGTATGTGTTTTAACTTTTAAGTAGGAATATTGGGGATGGTTTTGTGTATTTCATAAGTTCTCTCTAATAGGAACAAAGGTTGTTTCTACTTCAAGATGGCAAGAGGTCGTACCTTTTTCATTTTTATATTATAAGTATTAGAATCATTTTGCTATAATCTTTTTACTTCACATTGTGGGAAAATCTGAGTGGGGTAAAAACACTCAATTTAGCAGCATAAACTGCTGGTCAGATATCTGTTGAATTTTTCATTCTGTGAATAGTGTCAGTTTTGACTTTTAGGTCTAAAAGCTTTCCATATCCTTGTTTAGTTTTGTGGTTTAGGACTCCATAAGCCTCAGTTTGAAGTGGTTTTATTATATACATGTGTTTTTGTAATGCATATAAAAGCTGTATTTAGTGGAGATGGAGGTTTATTCATATTCTTGGGACGAGTCATTTTTCGAGGGTGGAGAGGGGCATGTCTTTTAGATCCCTTGACTTTTAATGGGAATAGAAGAGCCATTTTTAGGTTCTTAGTTTCTGTAAGAGGAAAGATGTTTTCCACTCTGAGCATTACTAGGATATGTCAGAAAATGTGAAATATAGAGAACTGAAAACCAGTTCAGGAGAGGTTATGCATTTAATCAGCAATAATGTGTATTTATTGAACAGGCAGCATTTGTTCAAAAAGCTTTTTCTGTGTGTCAGGCCCTGGACTAGGCAATAAAGTATGTAACAGCAAATAAGTACACCCCTGTGTTCCTTAATGGAATTAGAAAAGTGGAAACTGCTCATGTCCTCTGCCGCATTCCCCAATGTTTAGAGTAAGCAAATGATGTTAATGTACAAATTGAGGGAGCATGCAGTAAATTCGTTACTTGAGCCGGTTCCTAAAGTGTGCTTGCATTGCTTTCTATCAACTGTAGAGGACAGCACTAGGGAAGATGTGAAATGTTAACTCAGAGTGTAACTGGGAACAATCAGTGTATTTTGAGAGTGGGCAGGAGGGCCTGTCACCATTTTTGTACAGTTTGTACAAAATGAAGAAATGGTCAGTCTTTCAGAAACACGTTTGATGTTTGTTGCTGAAAAATATACATCACTTAACGTGGCTTTACTTTGATTATCCATTGCCCTTTAGTTACAGAATCTGGTTAAGGAAAGATAGCAAACTTGAATCAGTTAGGTTCCAGTGAAACGATCAGGAATAAAATGTAAAAACAATTAGTTAAACCAAAAATAAGGATTGGGCACCAGTCTCTCCTAGTGGAAAGGCCTTGGATTTTGGAGTCGGACAGCCCTAGGCTAATACTTGGTTTCTCAGTTATCATTTTGGGCAAGTTAATTAACTCCTGAGTTTGGTTTTCTGACTGTAAGGATTGAGTGATCATGATTAAAGTACCTGGAACATTGCCTGAGACATAAGGGTCCTCCCAAATATCTCCTCTCTTGCTCTCTTCCACTTGTGGGTTTCGGTTATTTGGACTCTTTCTAATCCCTATGATTTGCCTGCAGTGTTATCCTTGACCTACTATAAAATGCATTTGAGAAGCAGACTGTAAGCAGCAAAGGCCTGGGGTAGCCAAATTGTTCAAGTCCATACCTTAAAGTATAGGAGAGCCTTTGAGACCCTTCTTCAGAACCTGTTGACATTTATTTAAAATATTTCTAACAAGTAAAGTTATGTGGCTTCTAAACCCACAGTAGATGATAAACAAGTAGATTATGGATAATGTGGGAGGTTTAAGGAGGGTATTGGGAGTAGGTAGGAGGATGGGGAACTGTTAGCCTGCTGTCTGTCTTAAGAAAAAACAGATAACAGCCTGGTGAGGATAATAGAGATAATCTACAAGACACAAAAACAAATGTTCAAAGCCTGACTAGCATGTCTGGGGCTATTCAGTGCAGGGCCAGACCTGAAAGCATAGTAATGATGAATGTTCATCAATTAGCTTAAAACATGTTTGGGAGAGTTTTTTTTTAAGAGTGCAGTAGTCTACATAATATACTTTTGACTGTCATTCAGGATGATTAACAGTGTTTTTAAAGGGGTAGAACATTGTGCTATAGAGAACAATTTATTTCATGAAAGATCCATAGTATCTATAATAACCAAGATGTTTTTCATTTGTTTTGTCATTCAGACCCTTGCTTCCAGACTGAAAACCCTTTATGCTAGCCTGCTTAGTAAGGAAAGGCAATCTAAGTGGTATAGCACCCTATGCCACACCTTCTCTTCAGAGTAAGTTTTTTTGGTCAGTCTGTAGTGTGTCATGTAAAACTTTTCACTCAGACTATGAGATAGAATATGCTAGAGATTTCCAGGATGGAGCAAGTGTGGACGGACAGTTGGCCAGTCTCTCTGTTGGGGGTTCTTGCCTCTTATATGTGACTTCTGCCCAATACTTGCTTTGATATATATATATATATATATTTTGGATTCTCCTTTCTACCTCAGGGTTACTTTCTAAATCATCTACTCTACCAAATAATTATTGATGACCTTGTAATATATAGCCTTGGCTATTAAAAAAATGAGATTTTTTTTTAGCAGTAGTTCAAAAGTAATTCATCCTTTTTCATTAAAAAAAATGCCCAGTTAGTTGTCACTAATCAATTTGATCATTTCTCCAGATTGGTATAATTGTGATGAGTTCAGTTAGGACATACTTCAGTGCTGATTTTAGATTCACATCTCAAAGATAGCTCTTAGCTTCAATCCAGCAATTTCATGAAGGGAGAATGTAATTTTGCCAAGCCATGTAGATTTAGACATTGCCTCTAGTTTGGCCAGATAGCCAGAAATATTAGCGTAATTCTGTGATTTACACACTTGTCTTATATTCTAGAGTGTGGTGATTTTCCTTTAGCTCAGTGGATTCCCTTATTTGTAACTGAGCCAGGATGATAGGGCAGGTGCTTGGTAATTTAGATGTATCTTCAGGTTCGTTCTCTTAAGAAAACAGAAATCCTACAGTGATTCGTTCTCGTTAAAATTTGTGAATTTACTGTGAAATTATCACTAATTTTTCCCAGTAGCTCTGTATTGTTTCAAAATCTAAGATTACATTGGCTTCAACAATGTAGAGCAGTGATTGTAGACTTTAGTTTGCTGTCTGTTCAGTATACACCTGTCTAGTTTGTATCTGAAAACCTGCATTTTCTTGATTAATCTACAGTGCCCTACCTTTCTTCCTCTCTTGGAGGTAGGGAGATAGTTTCAGGTTTAATGTATTCAGTTAATAAGGAAGAATAATCTTGGGTGAACCACTAGAAGTCCGTCTGTTCATTACCTTAAGTCTCTTGGTTTTTTTTGACTGTTGATCTGAAGAAGTAGCATAGCAAATCTGTGATCTTGTAATTTACCTGCATTTAAAAAGTAAACTTACGTTTTCATATGCTGCTTCAGCTACTTCCAAAAATTCTATAAAGAGATAATGGTTAAAGTCTTGTAAATATTAAGAATATTGTCCATCTTAATCACATCTTTCATTTCAAAATGTGGGCAGTGAATCTGATTTGCAGAGTTGACAGTATAAACTCCTATAAATGGTGCAATGGAAGCTGGGCTCGTGAACTTTCTCCCTTGACTTGAATCAACTGTTGAAACTTTTTTGTTGACTAGAGATGCTTTACCTGTGACAGCGAACGTAAATTTTCCATGTTTAGATCAACTTTTTAAATACTTAATGGACAGGTGGTTAGGTTGTAGTTCATGTTAACCTGTCACTTAAGCTTTTCCTTTTAAAGTATTATTACTGTCATGAGGGTCCAGCTTTGGCCAGAGGTTTGTGCATTGGCCATTTCTGCTCCAAATCAGTACTTTTCAGATTTAAATTACACACATACCTGCACACACAGCAGCAACCAGAAAGCCTTAAAAAGAGAACTGTTCTTCAGAACCTGAAAATGTAAAACTGATAAAAAGGACTAATTCTCTTTTGCAGGAGGGAGAATGGGCAGTTGCTGAAGCCCTGCAGATCAGTTTTCCTTTCATTCTTAACCCCAGGAAGCCTTTGAAGCACCACTGAGGGACAATGTCTTAGAGAAATCTTTGCTGTAGATCTGCAGTGTCTAATAGGTAGCTGTCAGCTATATGTGGCTATTTAGCATGTGAAATGTGGGTACTGTGACTGAGGAACTGAATGTTAAATTTTATCTAATTTTAATTAATTGTAATCTAAATTTAGGTAGTCATATGTGGCTAATGGCTGCTATATTGGACAGCACAGATAAAGGACGTTTCCATCATTGTAGAAAGTTCTTTTGGACAGCACTGCTCTAGACCTTGCTTTAATTGAACTTTTATAGCCTGAGGACTACCCCTGTGATTTGATTTGAGTGTTAGATGCTGTTCAAAAGAGGGTTCAGGAGAGCCACACTGGGAATTTGAAGGGCGAGTGGAATACTTAATATTTATGCTGATTTGAATCTGGGCCTGTATAGTCTCCCAATAACTGCATTTTTATAATCTGGGAATGATAAATTAGTGTTTAAGTTGAGTGTTTCCATGCTGATTATAGAACTATGGAGTCCACACAACTCATTAAAGGTGAAAGCAGTATAATTCTTATGTAAGGAACAGGTAGTCTCTTTACTCAGCAGTCCCTATGTAGTGAAGACTTTTAACTGAACCTAATGACTTGCTTCTCGGGTTAAATTCAGATTCTCACATTCAGTTCTGACAGTCCATAAAATTAAACACATGAAAGTTTTGTTTGCTTTTGTTTAAAAGGCACATTACCCATCATTGTCCATGGGGCCAACTTAGGTTTCCAGTTGGCAGTGTCTTTTCTTAGTAGCTTACAACTTTGGAAAGAACATAATTATAGTGAGAATTGAGAAATCTGTTTTTTAAAAATTAGTTTTTAATGTATTTTAGTGGTTTTTTTAAATGCTTCCTATTTGGTTACTAATGATTTCTTTGACTAAAACAGTTGTGAAATCCTAAGTCACTAAGTGATGCTGCTTTTTTCTGTACTTCGTATGATATGTTTGAACATAAATTGCCAAAAATCTAATACAGTATTTATATTAATTTCCAGTGGGACCTCAGGTATTCGGTATGAAGCAGCAACATCATATTTCAAGTATTTTATGTTGAAATATTTAACTGTGATTTTCTTTGGAAATAAAAATTCATATAGGTATTTGGGGAATATTTTATTTCTCTGGTTTGAAGATACTTGAAATTTCCCTCTATGCCTCTTAAAAAACAATCTACATTTGCTTTCTATATTTAATCACTTCCTTTGTTCTCGAGTTCAACTTTGAAAAGTGTTATTTGCTACCCTTTTTCATTATAGGGTTACTTCAAAAAGTTCATGGAAAGATTTGTATTATCTTTTAATTTTATTTTGCCATGAACTTTTTAAACTTCCCTCGTATTCTGCTTCCTGCTGCCCTTCCAGATGAACTGCCAAGTTTAACCTAATAGTTTTTTCTCAGTGATCATACTACTTTCTTCACTGTTTGCCATTACTAACTATACTCTTTATCTAAATTTCTTAAAATGACACAAACACACTTGCTAGGAGAGACACATATTAGGCCCATTTCTCCTACTTCAAACGTGGTAATGTTGAATAACACATAAGACAAGTTTTCTCTTATGTATATAGTTGACCTTGACAGAGAAAGAAAGGGCCCAGATACTGAAAACTTAGAAAAATCGGCCAGTGTTAAGGAAAAGCTGGTCTTAGGAAGTTTACTAGAGATAGTATCCAGAATATGGGGATGAGGTTGCAGTATTATTGGAGAAAAGGAGACAGAACTCTGGGAACTGTTTGCTTAAAAAAAATGTCACATCATTGAAACATTGAAGGAAAAGCTGGTCTTAGGAAGTTTACTAGAGATAGTATCCAGAATATGGGGATGAGGTTGTAGTATTATTGGAGAAAAGGAGACAGAACTCTGGGAACTGTTTGCTTAAAAAAAATGTCACATCATTGAAACATTGATGGCAATTGGGGCAAAGCCTCAAACCCCTATATGGAGGAACTAGAAAAACACTAGTCTTTAGAAGGATTTCAATATCACAGGAAGGCAAAGCAGGGTAAGTAAAAAGAGGTACACAGCTAGACGTGAAATGGTGAATTTTTGTATAGGTAATAAAATGTTGTAATTCAAAATGCAAAGGGTACACAGTGAAAAATCTCTTTGTGAGCCTGTCTTTGCCACCCAGTTGCCTTTCCAAAGGCAAGTAGTGTTACCAGGTTTTTGTGTATTGTTCCAGAGATTTTATGCATATGTGAGCAAAGAATAAAATTACAACAAAAGTAGTTTAAAGGTCTCAATTGGCTTTATTGCAATTCTAGAATCAGGCAATACGTTATTCCATAAAATAGAGTAAGTGTTCCAATGAGCTGAGCAAAAGAGGTTGATTTTAAAGACTGAAAAAGGCTGAAGAAAGCAGAAACAGAAAAAAAAAAAAAAGGCAGGGGGATTGTTCATTTCAAAGTTACTTTCCTTGTAAGGTGGGGACAGGAAAACAGAACAATAGAAAAATAACTGA
Source organism: Galeopterus variegatus (assembly GCF_000696425.1). Classification (NCBI taxonomy): domain Eukaryota; kingdom Metazoa; phylum Chordata; class Mammalia; order Dermoptera; family Cynocephalidae; genus Galeopterus; species Galeopterus variegatus. The sequence continues at coordinate 285,517 of NW_007727847.1, read as the reverse complement.
CTAGTTAACATCAGTCTATCTCTTTTGTGTGAGAATTAAAGCAGAGGGAACTTCATTATTATGTCTATTGAAGATTTAAACTAATCTGTTTGGGAAATTGGCTGTTATTTCTTTCTCCTGATTCCTCTTTCTCTTTTTTTTTAAAAGATGACTGGTAAGGGGATCTTAATCTTAACCCTTGACTTGGTGTTGTCAGCACCACACTCTCCCAAGTGAGCCACGGGCCGGCCCTCTCCTGATTTTTCTGAAGGTTGGACTACAACATCAGTGACCTGAAACTTAGCAGAGGTGATTCCATATTGGTGTTTAGTCTGGTTTCTTGGGACCTAGTTCAAGAAGTTGGTCCAATACAGTGGCCTCCTATAATTTTATTTAACACCCTTTTAATACAAATGGTCGTGTATTTCACTTAGTAGTACATCTTGTAAGTTATTCCATGGCAGTACATATTCAGTGTTTTTTCTTTTTCTTTGGGTTGAATAATACCCTTTTGTATGGGTGTCTAGAATATATTTTATCCGTCCTCTATTGATGGACATTTACGTTATTTCCACTCTTGTGGTATTAAAAACAATGCTGCAACAAATAACCTTGTTTATACATCATTTTGCACCTGTGCAGATATGTCTATAAGATAGATTTCTAAAAGTAGGCCATATCTACATTTGTAATTTATTTTTGGAATGTGCTTTACTTATTTTTTAACTAGGTAATAAATACATACACGTCGTACAAAATTCAAAAGGAAGAAAATAGTAAATAATGAAAAGTAAGTATTCCTCACATCTACTGCCTCCTGCTGCCCAAATCTGCTTTCCAGAAACATGACCACTATTACTAGCTTCTTGTGTATCTTTCTGGAGCTACTCTGTCTGGTGTAATAGCTGCTAGCAACTAGCCACATGTGGCTGTTGAGCCCTTGAAATATAGCCAGTCTGAATTGAGATGGGCTGCAAGTGTAGATACATAGTAGATTTCTAACTTAGTACAAAAAATAGTACTTAAAATCTCAATAATTTTAATGCTGATTGCATATTGAAATGATAATATTTTGGATATATTGGGTTAAAAAATAAAATTATTAAATTATGAAAAGATTAATATAGTTTTATTTCTTCCTTTTCAATCTGGAGGCCTTTTATTTTATTTTCTTTCCTAATTGCACTGGCTAGAAACTTCAGTACAATGTTGAATAGTAATGAAAAGATTGAATATAATTTTATTGTTTCTGATCTTTTGGGGAAAACATTCAGTCTTTCACCATGATCTTATCTATAGGTTTCATAGGTGAATTTTAATCAGGTTGAAGAATTTCCCTTCTATTCCTATTTTTTTAGTGTTTTTGTCATGAAGTGTTATGGTCTGAATGTTTGTCCCCCCCCCGCCAATTCATATGTTGAAATCCTAACTTCTAATATGATGGTATTAGGAGGGGGGCATTTGGGAGGTGATTAGATCATGAGGATAGAGCCATCATGCACGGAATTAGTGTCCTTATAAAAGAGACCCAGGGAGCTCTCTCACCCTCTTTCCTTGGCAATCTGCAGCCCAGAAGAGGGCCTTCACTGGAACCCAATCCTCCTGGTACCCTAACTTCCAGCCTGCAGAACTGTGAGAAATAAATTTCTGTTGATTATAAGCCTCCCAGTTCATGGTACATTGTTATAACAACCTGAACTGACTAATGCACACATATTTTTACTTTTTAAATGTGGCTAATAGAATGCTTACAGTTAATATGTGGCTTGCGTCCTATTGCTATTGGGCAGCACTGGTCTAAAGAAATTCCATGCCTCTAAAAACATGTATGAATATGAGAATTCTTTTACTCAGTCAAAAAATTTTTTCTTTTGTATTGTAATCTGTGGGATCAGAAATCTCTTGTTAAAATATTGGTAAAAAGAGAGGTACTAGGCTGTCTTTACTCCCTCTTGTTCACTCTCATCCGTTTTCTATTACCATATGAGTCTCATCAGTGAAAGCGATGCTTTCATTGACTTTTATGGTATTTGTTCACTTTGGAGAGAAGCATGGCATTATTTTTTTAAAATTAATTTATTTTTTATTGGAACATAGTTGATCGTACATATCTGTGGGGCATAACATTGTGGCATTATTCTTGGCTCCACACTTTTGAACGTGCACCAGCTTGCACCAGTTGCTTCTATAACTAATACACAGTCATCCTGGGATCCCCCTTTACTATCATATTATGGATTTCTTTCATTGTTAAGATCTCCTATTCTTTCTTGTTTTACTCCTTTCTTTCTTTCTTTTTTTTTTTTTTTAAAGAGGGGATCTTAACCCTTGACTTGGTGATGTCAGCATCACACTCTCCCAAGTGAGCCATGGGCTGGCCCTCTTTCTTTTTGATGAAACATATCCTTCAGGACCTTCTTTGAGAGAGAATGTGGGAGGTAAATATTTGGAGTTGTTACATGTGTGAAAATGGCATTATTCTACCCTGGCTGGGTATTAGAAGTCTAGGTTGGAAGGTTTTATTTGTTTGTTTGTTTTTTTCCAGAATTATGAAGGCGTTGCCCTGTTGACTTCATTTACAGTGTTACTGTTGTGAAAACCAAAGCCATTCTGATTCTTTTCTGTATGACCTATTTTTCGCCCTGGAAAATTTAGGCTCTTCCTTTGTCCTCAGCATTCTGAAGTTTCACTGCCACAGGCCTTGATGTAGTTGTGTTTTCATCTATTGTACTGGGGTCTTGATGGACTCTTTCCATCTGGAAACTCCCATCTTTCAGTTCGTGGGATTTTCTTGATTTCTTTATATGACCCCCTACTCTCCAATATCTCTGATGTGTTTCTGGAAATCCTGTTTGGACATTGTACTTCCAGAACTGGTCATCTAGTTTTCTTCACTTTTCTTTACTGTTTTCCATTTTTCTTTTCTACTTTCTGAAAGAGTTCCTCTACTTTATCTTCCATGTCTTCTATTGATTTTATTTCTTTTTTCCTATTTCTGCTGTCATGAGCTTTAGCAAGCTACCTAAGAGCTATTCTTTTATTCTTTGAATGTTCCTTATTAGAGCATGCTGAGCTTGTTTCAGGGTTGCTATATCTTCTTCTTTGGCTATACTGATGATTTAAAAAATGTTTTCTTTCTCGGTGTAGTCTCAGTTTTCCAGAAGCTGAATTTTTTTGTTTTTATTTGCCATTTTTCCTCAGATAAAGTAATTCTTGATTAAGAAATAGGGGTCTAAAAAGCTGATTAGAAACTGAACATGTGGGTGAGGCTTGTCTCCTTTCAGTTTCCCTGTAGAGGGATCTGAGTGGGCTGTTTGTTGGTAAACTCTCAATATTAGTATCTCTACATCTTTCCTTCTGGATTGGTCAGGTACCCTACAGAAGAGTCTTTTGATGTGACTCACCAGGTAGAGATGTGGCTTCTAGTATTTGGGAGCCAGAACCCAGTGGAGAAAAGGGTTTGGGAGTCTGCTAAATTTAGCATACAGTGTGCTCATGTTCATTTACTCCCTCTGTCCTAATGGTACCCAGGCCATCTCCTAGTCCTTTTTATCCTCTGCAGAAAATAAACATTGGGGCAGATGGGCAGTTATCACAGACTTAGAGTGGATCTAAGGATCTAATTTCTTCTCAAGTAACTCTCACTCAGTCTTGCCTGTCTTATCTTCTTCCTTCTCCTGACACTCAGTTCCTACTGTGATTGGTGCTGTGGGTTCTATAACCTTTTGAGGATTCTGTGTATAAATCAGGATGTTTCTCAGTTTTCCCTACAGCTAGCCTAGAGTTAGTAGATTGTGATATGTTCACGCTTAATGTTTATCCATTTCCCAGCTATCAAAATTTTCCTTGTTTTCTTCTTTCTTGTTCTCCTTATTCTCATGAGATTTTTTTTTTAATTCCTTTATTTATGGTTGTTAATAGGCTGTCTTCACCTGTAACTCACTGATACGTTAAAGTTTTTTGTTAAGAAAATTTTGAGTTACCCTCCAAAGGAATTGAAATAGAATGTATAAAATGTATAACTCCAAGTAAATGGGGATGAGGGAGTGGAAATGAAGAAAACTTGATTATTCCTGTATAAGGCAGGGAAGGAGAAAAAAGAAGCAAAGAAAATGGATAGGCATTAGAAAACACAAAATAAGACGGTGGAAAATAAGCTTAAATATCTTCATAAACCCAATACATAATTTCAGTTAAAACTTGCTGTTTAAAGGAGAATGGAAAAAAATCCAACTACGTGTTTTTTATTAGTAGAGACAGTCCTAAAAGTATGAGGACATAGTTTAACAGTAAAGAAATGGAAAAATATACTAGGTGTAATCTGTAAGGTAAAATTGGCAGAATTACAAGTCAACAAATCTATAATCGTAGGAAATTTTAACACACCTCAGTAATTTAAGAAAAGGTAGATTAAAAGAATTACAAGGTTATGGGCCGGCCCGGTGGCGCACTGCACTGGTGCGCCGCTTGGGAAGCGTGGCAGCGCTCCCGCCGAGGGTTCGGATCCCACATGCAGACCGGTTCCCGCTCACTGGCTGAGCGAGGCGCGGGGGCAACGCCGAGGGTTGCGATCCCGTTGCCGGTTCCGGTCCGGTACGGGGGCGACACTGAGGGTTGCGATCCGTTGCCGGATGCAGAAAAAGACAAAAAAAAAAAAAAAGAATTACAAGGTTATAAAGGATTGGAGGAGTACAATTAGCAAGCACCCAACAATTACAGAAGATATATTCAAGTACCCATAGAATTTTACAAAAATTGGTTTGTGCTAGACTTCAAAGCAGGTTTGTTTGAACAAATTCTGAAGAATTTATACCCTACAAATGACATCCTTGGACCCCAATGCAGTTAAGTTAGTAACATAATAGAAGGATAGCATCAACAATACCAAATTCAGTTATATACTAAAAAACATATTTATTTATAAGATGAAGAACAATTCAGTGGAAATTAGGAAATATTTAGAATATAATGCATGAAAATACTAACTATCAAAACTGGTATACAACAAAACTGCATTTGCCTGTATGGGGAATTTAGAACCTTGAATGTTTGTTAATAAATAACCAAAAACTAATGAGTTAATTATATAATGAGTTAAAAAGTTTAGAATGTAATGAGTTAGAAAAAGGAAGGAAATAAGAGCAGATGTTAATTAAAAAAAAAAACATATAGTTATATCAAGTAAACCAAAGGTGCTAGTTGAAGAGACTGAGTTTGCCAAGGTTGAGAGTGGAGAAAAAGAAATTAAAAATGTATTAAAAATGAAAAGGGTATAACTGCAGACAAATTGAGATTTTAAAACTGCACAAATACTTTATTTAAGTTTGGAAGCAGGTAAAGTGGACAATTTCTAGCAAAATAAATTACTAAAGTTGGTTTCATAAAAATTATAAACTTGAGTAGAGTATGATTTAAAAACACATTCACAGTTAGAAATCTGCCTATACCAAAATAAAATTTAAAATCCCAAAACACCAAACCCCAAGTAAAAACCCCAGGTGGGCAAGTACTACAAAACGTGAGGATTCAGTAATTTCAGTCCTATACAAAATGTTATTGAAAATAACAGAAAAAAATCATTTTGCAAGGCAGCTGTAATCTTGATACCTCAACCAGATACTTTGAGAAGAGAAACATATAGTCCACATTTCACTAATGAAGATGGCAATAAAAATTGTAGGTAAAATGTTAGCGTTTACTCAAAACAAAAAAATACCATGACTAATTAGGGTTTGTCTTAGGAATGTAAGGATGATTGAATATTAGAAAACCTGTAAATGAAATTCATCACATTAATGCATTAAAGCAGAAAAATCATATGCTAATCTTGATGGGATTATGGGGAGGAAAAGCAAAGCATATGATAAAATTCAGTACTTGTTCATGACGAAAATTCTTAGAAAACTAAGGATACAGGAGAACTTATTAAAAGATGTTAGTAAAAAGAAATATACACAGAAGAGTACATATGGTATAATTCCATTCACGTGAATTTCTAGAGCAGGTAAAATTAATACTTGGTTATAGAAATCAGATCAGTCAGGAGTTGCCTGGGATGGGGAGGGTAGAGTGACTGAAAGGGACATGAGGAACCTTCTGGATGGTGGAAATGTTCTGTGTGTTGATTGGGATGATGGTTGTATGGATATAAACATCAGAATTCATCAAACTGCATACTTAACATCTGTACATTTTATTGTATGTAAGTTATGCCTCAATAAAGTTGATTTTTTAATTTTTTTTTTTTTTTAAAGATAATTGATTATAGTTTTGGGGTACTGAGTCGAATATCAGTACATGTGTTCCATAAGTGGTGATCAAATCAGGATAATTAGTATACTCATGTTTATAAATCATAATCAATCTTTGTGACGTTTAACTAGTTTCTCACCAAATAAGTTGATTTTTTAAAAATAAGTGTGTGAAGAATCAGTGATTTGTGTGTACCAACACAAAGTTTAAAAAGCCACCATTTAAAATGGCAACATAAACTACAAAATATATAGGGGAAAAAAAAAAAAAAAAAAAACCAAGTATGAGACCTTAATGGAGAAAATTTTAAGACTCATATAATTAAAATTATAAGAGATGCTTGTGTTTATGAATGAAAGATACAGTAAAGATGTAAGTTTTGCTCCACTTATTTATAAATTCAGTGTCATTTCAGTTAAAATCCAAGCAGGTAAAAGGGAATTCACTTTATCAGATTCCAGGATATAATCTATAACTTTAGTGATTAAGAGATGATGATATATGCCTCAGATATAGACTAGTGGAAGGGAAAAAAAAGAGCCTGGAAATACATGTGGCATCCTAAAATGGTAGGGGAAAGTTACAATAGTGTACTTAGTTACCTGAGTTGGGGAGGGGAGGATACCTACTTCACACCGTACAAAAAAGTAAATTTCAAGTAGGTATAGGTAGCAAAGGTAAAAAGCAAAACATTAGACTTTATGGCTTTTCTTAGAAGATCACAGTGAGTGGAAGGATTTTTAAGAAGATACAAATGTATGCATCATACAGGATTTCAAACAATTCATAAATTTGAGCACATTAGAGTGAAATACCGTAGTAAGAAGGCCATCAAAAGTCACTTATTGGGTAAAAATAATGCAGCATGTGTAACTGACAAAAGCTTAGTATCCAGAAGGTATAAATGATCTCACAATCAATGTTAAGTCACATTTAACACCATGTTGGAGGGGTTTGGATTCTGGTACCAGGCAGCTGCCAAAAAACAAACAATATAAATGATTGCTGTGAATTAAGAAAAAGATGGTGAATTCTTAGGAATAGAATCATGAAAAATTACTAAATGTGAATATATTCTGGAACTCCTTAGTAGTCAGGGAAGGGCAAACATCAGCAACGCTCTATGTATCACCCATCCTAATGGCCAAAATTAGAGGGACCAAAAATGTCAGATGTTGGTGATATTGGGTAAAATAGGAACTCTTGGTTCCCTGGTGGGAATGACAATTGGTACACCATTTTGGCAGTACACGGTAAAGTTGTGTATGTGCGTGTCCTACTGTACTGCCGTTCTATTCCTTGGTATATGTCCTAAGGCAGTGGCTTTCTTTCTCTGTTTTTGACAGACCCAGACTGGGAAATACATTTGACTTGTCACAAAAACTGAAAGTCTATTTTCTATTTTTTTCTTTTTAAAATATTTTTCTCAGGATCTACTACATTGATTTCATGCTCACTAATGGTTCATGACCCTCAGTTTAGAGATATAAAGTGCAACATAGTGAAATGTCTCAATAGAGAGTGTGTGTAGTGTGTGTGTATGTATTTGTATGTACACTAGGTTGTAGTGTAAAAAATATTTCTCACTGTGGGACATTTTGTTTAAAAAGTCTGAAAGTTTCCGTCATAGAAGAGCTTTCATATAGTGTAAGAAGATATATACCAGACTATTCATGGCAGCTTATAAGAGTAGAAAATTGGAAACCTAAGTAATCATAAGGAGAAGAATGCATATGACAGTTAAAGAAATGAATTAGAATTTAGGTTTATATGTATCCACATGGGTAGTTGTAATACTGAGTAAAAAAAGCAATTTGATATGAACATTAAACTTTCATATAAATTTATAAAATATACAAAGTTGTATGGATATAATGTAGCAAAGCTGTTAAGTGATCATGGAGGAAATTCAGGATAGTGATTATCTCTGAGAAGCAAGAGGGAGGGAAATAAGATCAGAAAGGTGTACATAGTGGACTTCAGCAGTGTACATCATGTCTTATTTCTTATATCTGATCAAATACAGCAAAATGCTAAGATTTGACAGCGGGATGGAAGGTACACAAGTGTTTGATATAATATTTTTTTTGTTTGTACGATTGAAATATATAATTTTTAAAATAAACATCCCATTCACAATAAAAAATCAAGATATCTGGAGGAATAAGTAAATTTAACAAGATGTGTGAGTCCTTTATGGAGAAAGTCCAAAATAAATAGAAACATCCCATTTTCATAATAGGAACACTTAATATCATACATATGTTAGTTCTCCACAAATTAATAATAACTCGTTGTATTTCCAATCAAAATCCTACAGGGTTTTTGTGGAACTTGTCTTTTTTTTTTTGGTGGCTGGCTGGTACGGGCATCTGAACCCATGAACTTGGTGTTATAAAGCTGCACTCTAACCAACTGAACTAACTGGCCAGGCTGGTTTTTTGTGGAACTTGACATGCTAAACTTAAAATAACCAACAGCTAACAGAAATTTGAAAAATAAGGAGGGTGGCTCACCCTAGCAAATATCAGGACTAACTAGAAAGTAAATAGCAATTCTAATTCTGTGATATTGATGTTATGTGTGAACAGGCGAGAAAGCCCACGATGAGACCTTTATTTAATAGGGATTTGATATGTGAGGGAGTGGCATTATGGATTATTAAAAGATGAATAATAATGAACAGTGCTGATACGAAATAGGCTATTTTATGGCAGGTAATTAGATCACTGTCACACCTCTTAAAAACAAATTTTGATATATTAGTAAACTAAATATTAAAAGTGAGATTGAAAATGTCTGTAAGAATATCTAGAGGGGAGCTGGCCATTTAGTCCAGTTGGTTAGAGTGCAGTGTTATAAAACCAAGGTCCCAAGGTCAAGGGTTCCTAGCCCCATACCAGCCAGCCACCACATTAAAAAAAAAAAAAAAAAATCTAGTGGGGAATGCCCTTATAACATCAGGGTACTTCTTTGTGCTTCAGGTTCTTCATTTGTAAATAATAGTACCTAGCCCATTTGGTTCTTAAATTAAAAGAGTTGGTTGAGTTCATGCTTACTGCACTCTTAGACTTAGGCACTCAATAAATTTTTCATACTATATTTGGGAAGCAGAACAGGATTTCTTTAAAAAGAAGCAAAGTTCTGTCATAAAATATTTTAGATTAAATATAAATTTTTTTGTATTCTAAGAGATGACAAAAAATCATTCTAAGAATGTAGAGATTTTTTTAATGCATATTCAGTGATAGGGCTTATATCAAAATAAAAACAGTGAGAAAAGTACAACACAGTTAAAGACTGCAAAGTAGTTTAATAAAACATACAGAGAATGCTATTTATAAAACTATGTTATAGAGTTACTAATAACTTGAAGACTTTATTTACTGTAAGTTCAGGATAATCAGACCTCTTACCCAACTGAAACTTTCCAGTGAGTAATCTTAGAATCCCAATTTTACTATGGTTATTTGATAAGCATTCACTTATAAAAATAAAGTCTTCCTGTTCTTTTGAAACCTGCCTTATATATCACTTATTGCTGGAATTAGAAACAGAATTAGCATCTGAACTTCGTTTTCAATTCTTGGAGATATTGAAAAAATTTTAACTTTGTAGAGAGCTTGCTGCCACACAATTGAAGGAAATCTGTATATTCTGTAAATGACTCATTGGCATTTTGATAACTTGGTCATAAATCTAATTTTCTTATTTTTTTATTCCATTTGTCTTCAACTTGGAACATATTGTTGTCTTCACAGGTACTTCAAAAACTTCATGGAAAAACAGAATTAAAAGATAATATGAATCTTTTAACAAGTTTTCCTCACATTTCTTGTCAACCTGCATTCAACATATTTACACTTAAAAAATATTGGCTAAATACTTCAGTTATTTGAAATAGAACATGCTCAACTAGTTGAAATGTATTATCAGCATTACTAACAAATTTAATTACATACTTTAAAAGTACTCCAGAGATAATCAGGTGTCAGCACCCATGGTTACTAAGACATGAAAAATTAAGACTTAACTTAGTTTCATAGTGTAGTTTCATAGTGGTCATAACTGCTTTTGTAAGACATGGGGCACTGAAGTCATGTGGCAGTACCAGGTCCTGTGGTCATTCAGATGACCCAGAATAGGCTTAAACATAAGGTGTTTTCATGAAGAAAACAAATTTTAAGGGTTTTATAGAAGATTTTTAGATCCCATGAATACATCTGGATTCATGAGAAACATTTCTCTTAACAAAAGTGTCAGAAACTGTTTACTCAGTTTCTTGGTAATATTGGAGAATCCTTTTTATTTTTGCTAATTACATTAAAATTTAATTTTTATTCATCATCTTTGGCTAAATTCTTATGAATGGGATAATTGAGCAAAAGTATGGACACTTAGGTAGATTCTTTTTATGTTTTGCTTTTTCTGTCAGTTTTTCACAGGGAACAGAAATCACTCATGCTAGTTAAAAAAGAGGCTTTGTTCTAAGGGTAAACTCTGTGTGGAGCTAGAGCAGGCCTGGACAGTCCTCAGAAACCAAGCCTAGGGACTGGCTGTTCTCCTTTTCTTCAGGACTGCAGCCGTCTCTGCCTAGCATGGGCACACTCTTATTTATGCACTGCCTAACTTATTTCCTGAGTCTACTAGATTATATACTGCCCCCTGGCCATGTGATGAATACAGTTAGGTACATAAAGGCATGTATAAAACTGGCCCTGTAACCTTAGCCTGCTGGTTTGCTTCTCTTTCCGTGTTCCAAATGATGATTAATGTACCATCACATGCTGCTCAGTTACATTGCGCAGCCGCATCAGTTATCTTTGAATCCTTTTCACTAAACTGTCTACATCCAGTTGGTCAATAAGATGGGCGAATTGCCTCTGAAATAACTGAATACTCCTATCATTAGCACTTCTTTCTTCGGCTGTTTATTCTGGGCTGGCCTTATTCTCCCCTTCATCTCCTACCTTAATGCTTCCTGCACTCCATTTCTAGCAGTAACCTCAATTTTTTGTAGCTCCTAAAATGTTTCCTTGTCTTTAGGAAACATGCTGGACTTTCTGTTTGGTATACTCTCTCTTCAAACTTCTGCTCTGGTGTCACTTTTTTGATAACACTCCCTTCCAGAGGTTGAATTAATCATGGTCTCTGTGCTAGGATAACACTGTGTCACATGGTATTAAGGTTTATATAGTTAGCTCCCCTAAAGCATACTTTGTGGCACAGAGTAGGAATTCAGCAGGGGCCAAAGGTAGCCAGGTATGCCTTTTGCTGCCTGGTAGTCCCAGGTTTCTAGTTGGTGGATTATTATATGTATCTGATGGAGTTTTGTGTGTCTTTGCTTTATTAGTTTGTCAAGTTGTAGCTTTATATACTATAGTGCTTTTTTAAGTATATTATTACTGAGTCCATCACTATAGACAGTTTAAGAAGGCTGCTCTCAAGTTCTCAGTGTTGATCCATTACTTGCCTTACAACTCCCTGACTTAGAGCAAACCTCTCTTTCCAATTTCTGCTATATTGCTAAAGAAAGTCACATAATCGTATTGGCTCCTTTCACATTTTTAGTGTCGCCATTGTAGCATTGTTATGTGGAGATTATATGTCCATAAAAAAGGGTTTCGTGTCCAAATTTATGAAGTTTGGCATACCATGTTGCCTTTTCTGGGAGACCCTTGGGACAGTCTCCTGAATTGAACCTGAAGACCCATTAATTATTTTTCCCTTTATTGGGAGACCCTTGGGACAGTCTCCTGAATTGAACCTGAAGACCCATTAATTATTTTTCCCTTTAGGGGGGCGTGAACTTGATTGTTAATTAGGTTGTGATCATTATTTTCTGGCAGACTATGCCAAAGCCTCAGTATCTTCAGTTGGAAGACCTTTTTGAAAATGGTCTTTTGAGAATTCAAAGTCATTTCTTGAGGTTATAGTTAACATTTCCTCTTTAGCAAATGTATAGTGCCGTTACATCAACCGTGCTGTCAGTGCCTCAAATAAGTTTGTGATTGGATTTCATTTTGACTCTCAATTTTTGTCCTCAAAACAGTAAAGATTTTTCACCTCTTCCCACCCCAGCCTGGTCCTGTCCCCCAGCATTTGCCTAGATGTGCTTACAGAGGCTACCGGCAAGCTGTGGGCAGACACTCTAGGATTACATCTTTGGCCAGTTGCAACCTCTTCCCTTCTGAAATTTGCTGTGTGCATTGGTATATTGAAGGTTTTGAGGTAACTTTGTTTATTTAGGAACCTTTTAATGTATTTGTCCAGACACCTTAAAATTTTTTTTTGAATTGTAATTTATATCTGATGAAATGCACAAACCTTAATGTTCAGTCCTGTGAGTTTTGATAATTGTGTACTCACATATGACTGCCTGTCAAAACAAGATAGGAAACAATTTTTATCACCCCAGAAAGGTACTTTATGCCTCTGTTCACACATTTCCATTCCCTTCCCCAGTACATCTGAGACTGTCATTTTGGCTGTCATTTTGACTTTAGATTAGTTTTGCCTGTTTTGGGAAGTCATAAATGGAATTAGACAGTATATATATTTTTGTGTCTTTTGCCCAGCATGTTTTTGAGATTCATCCATGTTGTTCCTGAGCAGTATTCTTTTGTATGAATATACCACGGTTTTTTCTTCTTGTTGATATTTTGGTTGTTTCCAGTTTTTGGCTGTTATGAATAGGCTACTATGAACACTCTTGTACAGGTCTCTTTTTGTGGACATATGTTTTCATTTTTTCTTAAATATGTATCTAGGAGTAAAATTGTGATGTAGGGTAGAAGTGTGTTTAACTTTTTAGGAATTTACCAATTTTCCAGAGGCGCTATACCATTTCACACTTATATCAGCAGTGTATGTGTGTTCCAGTTACTCCATGTTGTAGGCTTCCCAAAGATATCCAGGTCCTCCTAATCTCCAGAACCTGTGAATGTTATTTTATATGGCAAAAGGGACTTCACAGATGTGATCAAGGGTCTTGAGATGGGGAGATTATCCTGGGTTATCTGGGATAAAGGGAGGTTTGATTACAGAATAGGAGAAGGCAGTGTGACAATGGAAGCAGAGATTGGAGTGATGTGCTCGAAGATGGAGGAAGGAATATAGGCAGCCACTAGAAGCTGAAAAAGCCAAAGGAAAAAAGTTCATTTCCCAAACTCAGTGCTTTAAAACACAGATTTACCAAAATTAATTTCAGTAGACAAAAGTCAAGATATCAGCAGAGCTAGTTCCTTCTGGAGGGTCCAGGGAACTACTTGGCGATGATGACCTTTCTATATATGTTGCTGGGTGTGATTTGCTAATATTTTGTGAAGGTTTTTTGTGTCTAGTAGTAACAGACTCTTGCCTTGTATTAATGTACGATCTTGGGCCCAAGCCAATTTCTTGCCCCTGTCAGTGTTAGACAACTTTTGCTTCTCATTCTTCAGCATCAGTGAACCTTCATCTGGGACTGGCGATGGCAGTGTTTCCTGCCTTCCTCCAGCAGTAGATTGTGGTTATTGTTACATGGTGAAAGGCATTTGTTTGTAGGAAGTGGACAAGTAAGTTCTGCTCCACAACCTCCCAGCCCCCAGTAGCATATGGCTTTTGCTCTTCTCTTCCCCTTGAAGCGGGGGATCTTTGCTTGGGCCCTGGTCATGTGAGGCTTTCTTGAATCTCCCCTCATGGTTGAAGTTGTGTGCTTCACATCAGATGCCACCAAAAAATGGGAAGAGCTTTCTCCCATTTTTTGCCTTTTTCAAGGGTTCTCAGTTTGCCCTTGGAAAAGAGCTTGTGAATGAGTGCAGATTCCCCTTCTGTCTGTCTGGTGCTTCCAGGGATGCTTAACTCAGCCTTTAATCTTTAGTTTTATCTTTAATATTCAGTAGGCTGAATGTGTGTTTCCTTTGGATCTGTGGGTTGGTATCTGTCATCACTTGAAAAATTCCTGGCCATTATCCCTTCATATATTTTTTTCCTGCCCCATTCTCCCTTTTATCTTCTAGTGGCACTCCAATTAAATTCAATTGACATTTGGTCTTTGATGTTCTGAGTTTTTTCCCACACTTTTTTTCCACTTTGTGTTTCAATCTGTATACTTTAATTTGGCAAGTTTTCAAGTTCACTGCTCATTTCTGTCTGTTATTAAGCCCATCTAATCAAATCTTTAATTTCTTTTTTTTTTTTTTTTTGGCAGTTGTCCAGTGTTGGGAATCTAAACCCTTAACCTTGGTTTTATAACACCATGCTTTAATCAACCGAGCTAACTGGCCAGCTGAAATCTTTAATTTCTGATACTGTCATTTTGATTTCTAATATTTCCTTGATATCCTCTTTGATAGCTTTAGTGTCTTATGAAAATTCTCTATTTCATTATGCATGTTGTTTCCTTTAGTGTTTTTTCATAGTTACTTTAAAGTCTGTGTCTGATTATTCCAACATTTGGGCCCTCTCTGATCTGATTATATTAATAATTTCATCTTTTGATTATGTTTACTACTTCCTATGTCTTGCAATTTTTGATTGAATGCTGAACATTTGTGTAAAAACAGTAGAGATTGAAGTAAACATTATTTACCTCCAGAAAATGGCCTATCATTTCTTGTGTCAGTTTGATAGATTGTGGGGCTAAGTCAATAAGATGTATAGTTGAACTAGTTTTGGGCTTTGTTGCAACTTTCTTTTGATTTAGTTCAAGTGTTTTGAGAACAAGAGCAAGGCTTTCTTTACCGTGAGGTTTGTTGTTTGAGTGTGGTTTTTGTTCTCTCTTTTTTCCTTTATATCTGAGACACAAGCTTTCCTGAACCATGGGAGATTATAGCTGTCCATTCTGTGGTCATTCTGGAGTTCTTTTTGCTCTTTAGTCCTGCTCCAGGCTTTTGTGTCTATTGAGATATTTTTCTACTGTTAATGCCTTCTAGAAGTTTCTCTTAGCAGTCTTGCCCTGACCTAGCCTTGGCAGTTTGGTGTCCAGAGCGTCTGTGTGAAAGTTTTTCTCTCATCTTGTTTGTCCCACCCCATCACTTAGAATGTCTAAATCTTTTGGATTGATTTCTCTCACCTCTTCTTTTTGCTCCTCCCCCCACTTCAGAGGGCAGATTTGAGGAAGGTCTTGAGCTTCTTAGGTAGGTCTAAGCTTTCTTAGTACTTGGTGAAGACCTGTGGGTATGAGTGGTTGGGTAGATGCAGGTTTGCTCTGTGAGATCCTTAGAATTCTAATAGGTCATGTCAGCATGTGTATTGCTGTTAAAATTTATTAGTTTAGGCTGGTTTCTCCTTACCTTCATCCATGGCAAGATTATTCCTTTTTAGCCACTCCACCAAGAAAGAGACTGTCTGTGGGCCTCTCTTCTATCAAGGCTGAAAACTTTCTGGACTTTAGTTCCACATACGTTGCTTTGCATCATTAGCTCTCTGTTGGTTCAGAGAAACCATGATTTTGTAGCTTATCTGGCTAATTTTGATTGTTAAGATGAAAGTGATCATCAGTTGTGACTTCCTACTTTCTAGTCAGAAGTAGAGCTCCTCCTGTGGAATACTTTTTAATATATAGTCTAATGATAATATATACATGATAACATTACTGTTGTTTCACTTAGTTGATTTTCTATAGTATTTCTCAGAGCTAGTTTTCTAAATATTTTCCATTCTTCTTATCTCTCTAGTTCTGTCCTAAACTAGTAAGTGTGATTTTCTCCTATTTTGAAATTAAAGTGATCAGTATTAAATTATTTGAAGTAATAACTTAATAGTTGGGGAAAGCTTACCATTGAAATAGAGTGAGGAAATTTTTCTGGGTAGGATGCAGCATTTCTTTGTTGTCCAAGACCCTTAGTCAAACAACTAGAAAAGCCAGGTAATTTACAAAGATTAAATATTTAAAGATAGAAAACTGTGGAAGTGGGGCCGGCCCGTGGCTCGGGAGAGCGTGGTGCTGACAACACCAAGTCAAGGGTTAAGATCCCCTTACCAGTCATCTTTAAGGGAAAAAAAAAAAAAAAAAAGAAAACTGTGGAAGTAAAAATGATTAAAGAAAGTATAATTCTGGACTGGGGCAATATCTTTTAGGTGCTAGCTGAGAGGTCTGTAGCTGACTGTGGGGCATTGCTTCTCATGGACATAGACTAGGGGGGTCTTTGGGCTAAATCTTGGGGTTTGAGTGATAAATAAGAAATGTAATGTGTAGAGAAAGAAACCCCTCAATATATTTGCTGAATTCCATAGCTCAGTTGGGCGGAAGAGATAAACCAAAAATCTCAGAAAAGGAGATTGGAATTTCTTCTATTCCTGTGGTGTTGAGATAAAGATTTTCTGAGGGAGGGACATTGAGAACAGTAGGTGAGAGTTGAAAGCCCTTGAGGAAGAGGTGACTACACACTGATGATTTTCAACACACTCAGTTTCTTCCCACTCTAGACATTTGCCATATTCTGAAGCTGCTTAGACTAAGAGGCTAAAGAAGTAGACCCCAAATCTTTTAAAAGTGAAGCAGTTCTTACAATATTTTAGGTACCAAGAAGGTAAAGATGTGCTAGCCTTTTAAATGAAAACTCCTCAGAACCTTGTTCCAGGAACAGCGACAGACCAGAGGTTATCTTGTTCATAACTGCTACTCAGCAGTGTTCCATGCTTTTAGCTTTATAGTGGGAGTTGTACCAGAATTGACCATGTGTATGAGATTATAATTGAAGGATGAATAAATATCTGGGGTAATCAGTAAAAGAAAAGTAAAAGAATGTATAACAAGTGAATAGAGAGAAAAATTAAGTAATACATGATAAATTGAAAAGAAGGCAAGAAAAGAGAGACTGGCATCATAAAATATGCAGACAAATTAGTTATTACATTAATTACATAGGGTGAAGTATTCCAAGTAAATGGCAAAAATTATCAGTCTGAACAGATAATAATAATTTCCCAACTATTTGCTTTTTACAGGAGGAACAACTTAAATACAAGTATCTAAAGAGGTTGAGAGAAAATGGTGGGAAAAGATATACCATTGAAATGCTAACTCAAAAAAGATTCTATAGCTATGCTAATCAGGCAAAGTAGACTTTAATACAATAAGCATTAGTAGAAAAAGAACATTTTATAATATATGGGGATCAGTCCTCCAGAGAGTTATCACAATTCTGAATTTGTAGTTAGTAACATAGCTTGAACATCTATAAAATAGATAAATACACAGTCATGATGGGAGCCTTGGGTGTATTTCTCAAAAGTTGATAAAACAAGCAGGTGTATAGAAGATATGTACATCACAGTTTACAGATTTGATCTGATTGTCATACATAGAACATTAAAACCATTAAAGATGAAATTAACCTCCTTTTCCCTGCATGTGGAAGTTGTACCAGAATTGATCAAGTGCTGGGCCATAAAGCCTCAAAAATTTTCATTGGATTTTAATAATTGAGTATGCTCTTTGACTACATTATAATAAATAGAAATCAATAACAAAAGATAATTAGAAAGTCCCAAACTGCCTTGAAATTAAATATTATAAATAACCTATGGCTTAAGGAAGAAATGATGGAAGTTAGAAAGTATTTTGAATTGATCAAAATGGAAGATGAACTGTAATTAACTGGAATGCTGTTATTGTAATGCTAGGGAATTTATAGCCTTAAGTCTATGCATTAGAAAAGAAAGCTTTCTTAAGAAGGTAGAAAAAGAATATAGCAAATCAGATCTAAAGACAGTAGAAGTAAGGAAATAATGCAGATAAAGTGAGCAGAAATTTGTGAATAAAAAGTAAGCCTACAGTAGGCAGAATCAACAGATACTTTAAGAAGTTGGTGTTTTGAAAATATTAATGTAAGTGATAACCACTGAATAACACTGATCAAAAAAGAAAGGACAAGGTAGGGAGAGAACGCAAATTACAAATATCAGGAATGAAAAAGGGTACAGCTCTGTAGATCCTACAGTCATTAAATAGAGAGTAAGAGGACTTTATGAACAATTTTATACCAATAATATGGAATGAGGCAGGGATTTTGAGTATTTAGAGCTAGACCATTCAATATGGTAAGGCACTGTCCTTATGTGGCTATTGATTACTTGAAATATGGCTAGTCCAACTTGATTTGTCCTGTAAGTGTAAAATACTCAGCAGATTTTGAAGACTCAGTAGGAAAAAAAGAATATGAAAACCTCAATATTTTTATATTGATTACATGTCACAATGGTAGTATTTTTTGCTATATTGGGGTAAATAAAATATATCATTAAAATGTTTCCTATTTCCTTTTACTTTTTAAAATGTGTTTACTAGAAAATTTTAATTACATATATGGCTTACATTACATTTTTTTTTTTTTTTTTTGTCTTTTTTTTCGTGACCGGCAACGGATCGCAACCCTCAGTGTCACGCCTGTACCAGACCGGGACTGGCAACGGGATCACAACCCTCGGTGTTGCCCCCGCTCCTTGCTCAGCCAGTGAGCGGCCGGTCTGTATGTGGGATCCGAACCCTCGGCGGGAGCGCCGCCGCGCTTCCCAAGCAGCGCACTGTAGCAGTGCGCCACCAGGCCGGCCCTTACATTACATTTTTATAGAGGTGGTTGTGTGTGCTCTAAGATAGGTACTATTATTATCCCTACTTTACAGCTGAGAAAATGGGTGGATAGAGAGTGGTACCATGCAATTAATAAGTGGCATTCATGGGATTTGAACCTGGCAGACTGGCTTCAGTGTCTCTTTTCTTAAGCATTACACTATATGTGTTTTCTATATTTTAAGCATATTAAGTCATTTTTCTGTCATTTCTTGCAAGTATTGAAGGATTTTTGGTAGTGGCATGTATTAGTCCATTTTGTGTTACTATAACAGAATACCTGAAACTGGGTAATTTATAAAAAACAGAGGTTTATTTGGCTTATGAATCTGGGACAGCTGCATCTGGCACAGGCCTCAGGCTGCTTCTACTCATGGCTGAAAGTGGCAGGCAGCCAGCAGGTACAAGCAGATCATATGGCAAGAGGAAACGAGAGAGAGGGGAGGTGCCAGGGTCTTTTAAACAACCAGCTCTCATGGGAACTAATAGAGCAGGGACTCAGTCACTACCCCCACCCAGGGAGAGCATTAATCCATTCATGAGGGATCTGCCTCCATGACTCAAACTGCCACATTGGGGATCACATTTCCACATGAGTTCTGGGAGGACAGTACATCCAGACTCCATCATGGGGTAACATGTGATATCCGTTTTAGAAAGCTATTTGATCAAAGAAGGTGGAAGGTGGAGGCTAGGAGACTATAGTTAAATGATTTATAGGTAGTTTAGCTGAGAAAGGAGTTGGAGCTAAGTGCTTTGTCCTAATCCTGTCTACTGGACTTATTCGGCAGGCACAGGTAACTGTTGATTGTATAGGGAACTCAAACCTTAATGGTAGTTCTTAAGTCTCCACGTTAGCTCCAAATTATGTGCAATGCAGTATATTGTCATGATCAAGAATTTGTTCTCTGGCATTGTATTGCTTGATTTAAATCCTAGTGTCAGCACTTAAAAGTTTTGTGATCTTGTTACAGTAGCTTTCATGACACCTTTCTCTCCCTGATCACCCACTTCTTCCTCTAGTGTCTGATAACTTTTTCATACACATTTCTTAGAATTTTTTTCCCTCAGAACTTGACCTAGACCCTTCCCCGGTACACCAGAGTTCTGTTACCACTCATCTGTTAGACCTTTCTGCTGAGCTTCACGCCTTTGTTTCCACCTGCTTATTGGGCATCTCTATCTGGAAATTTCACAGGCATATCAAATTTAGCTTTACTAAAACAATACTTATGTTCCTCCAATACTTCTTAATTTTCCCAGTTGTATTTTCATTCAACTAGTTGTTCAAGCAAGAACCTGTAATTCATAATTTTTCTTCATCAATTAAATTCTGTCTGTTCTCTCTCTCAGTATCTATTCTTTCCTTCTGTGTATTATTATAGTTCTCTTGGTTGATCTGTCTGCCCTTAGAGATTTCATCCTCCACTACCCTCCACTGCCAATCTTTTGCTACAAAGGACTTTTCTTTCTCCCACCCTTTCCTCGGGTAATTTATTAAATATGGCAGATTTAATGTATAGGAATACATGTTTTTCCTTTTTTTCCCATAGCTCCCTAAAATGAAGGCAAAGGAAAGAAAAGCGTAAGTTCTAGAGGACTAAGAGAATGGGAGAGGAAATAACAATGGAAGAGAGGTTACCCAAATTTTGGAATGTCAGTTACAGATAGAAATGTATGTTAACTGACATAGCAACACTAGAAAAGCTGCAGTCTTAAATTTCTGCATAAAGGGCTACAGAGAAAGCAGGGAAGAAAATTAAAGCAATAATAAAAATAAAATTCTCAGAACTTTAAGATCCACCAAGTGCCCAGAACAGTAGATTAAAAAAAAAAAAGAAAAAAAGGTGCAGACCCAGTTACATTATGAAATGTTAGAACCACAGATAATGAAAAGATATTAAAAGCTTCTGGAGATAAAAAATCCCAATTAAAGGATCAAGAATGAAAGTTAGATTGGACTTAGTCAGCATCAACAGTGGGTACTGGAAAACTGAGGGTCAGTGTTTTCTAAATTCTCTGTGGACTGATAAGAAATGACCTGCAGGAAATGAGGAAATCAAGGTATACAGCAGTATATAAGCTACTTTTGTGTTGGAATAAGGTGGTGAGAATGTGGATAGATGGATGTTATACATGTTTATATTTGTAAAACTACACCAAATAGGCAAAACTAACAACTCAATAAACAGATTTTTATGGGGAACAGAAGAAATAGAGTAGACAGATATAGATGAGACTTGTGAATAGAGTGTATCTTGTTATATAGTTTGACTTTGGAATCTTATAAATGTTTTACATACTTAATATAAAATTTAATCAAAATGAAAAAACCCATAATGATTGAAGACACATAGAAATGAATTGTACCTATTGTATTTCTAGTTGGTGATATATACACAGAAAACAATTATTTCAGGAAACTTTGCAACACAGTATTTTGATTGTCCATCATTAGTGGACAAATAGAGCTGCAAGGAAATCTTAAACTTTCCTTTAGTAATCTTAGTGTTAGAAGTAATAGTGCTATTATTTGAAACTATTATGTATATGGTAGGATAATGCAAATAAGTGACTATACTTATTTGTACAAAATCAAGATTTTCAGTGTTAAAAGGAAACAAGAATGAATCATAGACTTTATAATGGGTTAAATGATGCGCACCACTACCGCTGCACCCCACCAAGATAAATCTGTCTTGTAATACCCTAAATCTGTGAATATGAATTTATTTGGAGAAAGGGTCTTTGCAGATAAGTTAAGGATTTTGAGACTAGATCACTCTGGATTATTTTGGGCCCTAAATCCAATGACAAGTGTCCTTGTAAAGTTCATACAGAGAAGAGACAGAGAAGGTGATGTGAAGCTGGAGACAGAGATGGGAGTGATGCAGCCACAACCCAAGAGAAGCCAAGAAATGCTGGGCAGCCACCATAACCTAGAAGAGGCAAGGAACCTTCTTCCCTAGAGTTTCTAGAGAGAGCGTGGCTCTGCCAACACGCTATTTTGGACTGCTGGCCACAGAACTTGCTGGGCAGCCACCATAACCTAGAAGAGGCAAGGAACCTTCTTCCCTAGAGTTTCTAGAGAAAGCGTGGCTCTGCCAACACGCTATTTTGGACTGCTGGCCACAGAACTGTGAGAGAATAAATTTCTGTTGTTTAAGTCATCAAGTTTGTGGTAATTTGTTATAGTAGCCTCAAGAAACTAATAACAGACATAACATAAAATCCCTGGAATTAGGAACAAATTCACGAAGATTACGTTATCTTTTTTTTTCTTTCTTCAAAGACCATATCATATGTATCCTAGCTCTGTCCCCTGAGAAAACCTTGAAGCAATGAAAACCCTATAGCATAGCACACCTAATACCTCAATTGTAGTTTTTATGTATCATATATATATGGTGTTTCACTAAGAAGTTTATATACCATGTTTCACTAAGAAGTTTCTTTGGAGTAATAGATCTAGGAGTAGGAAATATATATGATGAGACTGCAATGTTTTGGTGTAATAGAAAACAAAGAAGAGTACTAGGGTTATGCCCAAAAGACTAAATTTGAAGGGGCTTCTATTGGTCAAAGATTTAATCATCAAATCAAGAAACAAAATCAATAAAAAATTTTACCACCATTGATTGAAACTCATTAAAATATGAAAACCTAGGGCCGGCCCGGTGGCGCACTGCTGCAGTGCACCGCTTGGGAAGCGCGGCGGCGCTCCCACCAAGGGTTCGGATCCCAAATACAGACCGGCCGCTCACTGGCTGAGCGAGGTGCGGGGGCGACACCGAGGGTTGCGATCCCGTGGCTGGTCCCGGTCCGGTGCGGGCGCGACACTGAGGGTTGCGATCCGTTGCCGGTCACGAAAAAAAGACAAAAAGGAAAAAAAAAAAAAATGAAAACCTATTAGCTTCTAATGATGTGACCCTGCCTTCTCTCTCCCAAATCTTATTTAGGAATTAGAGCACTGACTTCTTACTCTGAAAATTAACAATTAAAATGAAAGACTTAAGCATTTAACTTGGTTTTGCTTGAATGAACTGTATTTTAGGATTAAGCACATAGCCCTAGTTACTGGGGAGAAGTTCTTTGCACAATAATTATAGGTAATAAATGTGGATGAAATGGAATTAGAAAACAACTTTAATAAAATAATAGATGGTGGCAATGATCATTAATGGGTGAAGATATTAAATGAAAGGATGATGGGGGAAGTTTATAGTGCATAAACTCATGCTACCTATCACCAGCTGATCAATCTTAGCATTGCTAAAGTGGATATCCAAACGTTGTGGGCCTCCTAAATGATGTGATATGAACCACACAGCATCTTTTCCCGAAAGTTGAAATTGAATCCTAGTATGTGGAGCTAACCTCCATTGTACAGGATAGGATAGAGGATCAAGTAAATGATATAATAAGGAAAACAGACAATTCTAGAATGTAAAGTTATCTAGAGAACAGTTGACTTTTTTTCCTGAATCAATTTCATGAAGAAAAAAATGGAGGAGTGATTGTAGATTATAAAAAGCTTAGGAGACATAATATCCAAATAAAGTGTGTAGGCCTTGTTTTGGATCCTGGCTGTCAAACAAATGAACAGTAAAATGAAATTTTTTTAATCAGCTAGGCAAATTTGAGTGTGACGAGTTATAGATGATTCCAAGGTTATGATAATAATTAGGAAGGAAAATATCTGTATTTTTAGTAGATGGATATTGAATTATATAGAAATGAAAAGACAATATCTGAAATTTAACTTTTTCGTTTCAGGAAAAACTATGTTAGAACCACATTTTAATCTTTTTAGTAAACAGAAGAAGCAAAGCTATTTGAAAAAGTAAACAATATTAAGTGTAAAAATGATTCCCAACATAGGCTTCTCTACTAAGACAAGCTGTCAGTCAGGTCAAGTAAAGATTTTTACATTATCTCCAGTATATCTTTCTTAGGAATGACATACTGCATTGAAATAATGTATTCACTGAACCAAGAATGATGAAGATGAAGTATTAAGAAGTAGGAGCTCTAGCTCAGAGAGGTGAAGAAAGTTCCTAGGACAACAGTAATGCACAGGTCAGGGTACTGATAGTTTAGTTTGGAGTGGGAGGAGGATACAGTGCTTTTAAGGTGCGAAGTCTTCATAGATAAAAGAAAGCTAGTTGATTTCTGATGCATTTGACTGGAAAATTTAATTGAGGGACTGGTGGAGAGTGGGAGAAATTTGTGGTATGTACATAGAAAGCTAAGTGAATGAAAAAATAAGACAGTTCTGGGGAAAACAAAAAGTGAAGTAAAGAAACGTGATTATACAGTAGTTAACTAATCTCATCAGCTAACAATGTTTTATATATATATATTTAAGTACAAAATTATTTAATTACAATTGGGAGATATTTTCAAAGTTGGAAGAAGAAAAGTAAATGGTATAAGAGAACTAAATCCTCATTTTCCACAGGAAAATCAATAGATATTACTTAAACTTAATATTTTAAGGGTTACCATTATAAGCCTACTTAGGTATAAATACTAAAAATGAAATAAAACTGAAGAATTTGAAAGAATGGCAACTTGGTGTGAGAAGAGAAAATGTATTTGACTTTACTCACCATGCACATTGTTACTTAGATAAAAATGAAAATATATGTTACGAAAGAAGAGGCTGAATTAAAGGTCCTTTCAAGGACAGGTGAAAGTAAACCAAATCTTTTTTCCACAGACTCTGTTTACCTTTACTTCTTTATTCTTGTTTACTGCATACTTGGTGCATTTTTCCTTCTTATAATTTTAGATTTTGTTTTATGGTACTTGTTCAGTTAGTAATGAAAGTTTAAAAGTTTGGGGAGAGTGGGCTTGTAAATTTTTTATATATATATTTTTTGTTAAGTCTTTTGAGAATAAATTGAAGTCCTAAAAAATGAGGAAAAATTTTCTTTTTGCAATTTAATTATTGATATTATTGAGTTAAAAATGTAGTATTGGTAGTAATAAAATTATTCAAAGTATTGATAAAGATTTTACTTGCAAAATTATTATATTTGCCCACAAGACTTGAATACTTATAACATAGTCTTGTTTTTGGAAGGGTTTGTTTCCACAATTCATTTAAATTAGTAAAGAACATTTTCGTGGGTGGAGAAGAGAACTTGAGAAAGTCTGTTGTGAAAGTAATAACTTGAATATTTATTTTGTTGTGTAGTTTTCTTTCTATAATATGTTGAATTATTACCTTCTTTTAAAGTTAGTCCCTAAATGATCCTTTCAATATCTTTTCAGGTTGGACACAGGAGGCTACTTTGGTAGTGTGGATTGCTGCCTGTGGTAAGAACATGTCGTCCATCTTGCCGTTCACTCCACCAGTGGTGAAGAGACTGCTGGGATGGAAGAAATCAGCTGCTGGGTCTGGAGGAGCTGGTGGAGGAGAGCAGAATGGACAGGAAGAAAAGTGGTGTGAGAAAGCAGTGAAAAGCCTGGTGAAGAAGCTAAAGAAAACAGGACGATTAGATGAGCTTGAGAAAGCCATCACCACTCAGAATTGTAATACTAAGTGTGTTACCATACCAAGGTAAGTGTTAGATCTGAAGCTCAATGGTCATACTGTTGAAAATTGCTGAAGAGAATCTGAAGGAAGGTTAAATGAATTTTTTTTTTACTTTCAAGTCACCTGTATGAATAAATATGACTGTTTTTAACCTATTGTATTAATTTTGTTTTACTAGTTAAGACTCGTTTATTTTACAGATCATTATTTTGAGAAGTGAGAAGGTTTAATCAAGCAAAATAATATTAATTTTGTTTTACTAGTTAAGACTCGTTTATTTTACAGATCATTATTTTGAGAAGTGAGGTTTAATCAAGCAAAATAAGATACTTAGATTTATTAAACTTTATCTTTATTGCTTAAATTTGTATGCTATCTTCATTTCTGTGGTTGAGTGATGTTTGCCTAAAGATTGAAAGCTTTTTCTGTAACTGACAGTTTTCTCCTCCCTTGGTCAAAACTTCAGTCAGTAAGGAGTTAAAAGAGGCCACTAAGTTTTTAATGAATTTTGCACAGTTTTTGTTTGAGTTGCAGCATTACTGAAAGAACAGTATGTGAGGCAGCCTCTTAGGTAGGTAGTCGTCAGAACCTGTCTTGACCGACCTCTTAGTGGAAGAACCCGTTACTTGAAGAGGTTGAAGTTTTCTGAATGTAAGTTTAATCATTTACAGATAAGTAGCACTGTCAGAAGTATTGGTTTTTGTTAATAAAGTGGCAGGTGGTTTTTAAATATGTTTCACTACTTTTTTGCGTACATTAAAGGTTTTTTTGGGTGGGGTAAAAATATTCTCAAATGATTGTCTGCAGTGTCATACATGTGCGCTAGCATATAACACGTGAAATCATTCTGTATGACTTGTTTGCAGTGAGCTTTGAGAAATACACTCCAGATGCTTGTAGATAACAGAGGCCAGTGACACCAGGCTGTCTACTTGCAAATGCTCACAGTAGGATGTTTCCTACCTTGTTTGGTACACTAATTATCCATGTCTTTTACTTTACTTGTTTCGTTTATATCTTTTAAGAGTCACTTTTCTTGGTTTATTTTGTTTTACAAATGCTTACTGAGTGCCTGCTGTGCAGCCACTGTTTCTAGACACATGGGGATACAGTGATGAATAAAACACAAAGTTCCTGCCCTCCTAAGGGATCAGTATACACATTAAACAGGTGGACAAATTAATATAATTTGAGGTGGTAATGAGTGCAAAGAGGATAAGTGCAGTGATATGATAGAGAATGACTGAGGGATATAAAAGCTGCTTTGGCTTGGATTGTGACGCTTGAGCTGAGCTCTGAGAAGCAGCAGCCAGTTGAGGGAAGAGCCTTCTAGGCAGAGGGAAGAGCCAGTGTAATGGCTCTGAGGTGGGAAATAGCTTCTTGTATTGGAGAATTTAAAAGGAGCTCAGTGGAGATGGAGTACAAAAGTTGGAAGGAACCTGATTGCATAGGGTATTGTAGGGCACTGTGGGAGTTTGGACGTTAATCTAAATATAATGGGAAGCAAATTAGGATTTATTTTTTTTTTAAGGACTTGAAAAATGGATTTAAAAAAATGTGTACTTTACAAAGATCTTTCTGGCTGCTAGAGACGTATAATGAGGGGATAACAATGTGTGTGTAGTAGGGTGGATGAAAGCATGGTAGTCAGGAAGCTATATGAAAAGGGGAGCCTAAGTGTGACTATGAAAAGCGGAGCCTAA
>NW_007727847.1:199888-258333 GCF_000696425.1 Galeopterus variegatus | reverse complement strand
TGGTAGTCAGGAAGCTATATGAAAAGGGGAGCCTAAGTGTGACTATGAAAAGCGGAGCCTAAGTGTGAATGACAGAGGTTGGGCGGGCATGGTGACTATGCTAGCACATGAGGTGAACAGATTCAGCATGTGTTTTGGAAGTTGACCTGACAGGAGTTGCTGGTGAATTTGGCTAAGGATAAGTCAAGCCATGTTTGCTCATTTTTCATTGTGTAGTGTGTGGCGTTTTGTTGAGTAAATATTTATAAATGCCTACTACGTGCCTAATATGCTCTTGTGTGATTTGCTCTCGAGTTGCTTACTTTCTTGTAAGGAAGGTAAACTTAAAAAAAAAGGGTAATTTCATAAGGTGTGGTGAGTGTTATGAAAGTCATATGCTAAGGGAGCTGTGTGCAGAGGAGACCTAATATGCTCTTGTGTGATTTGCTCTCGAGTTGCTTACTTTCTTGTAAGGAAGGTAAACTTTAAAAAAAAAGGGTAATTTCATAAGGTGTGGTGAGTGTTATGAAAGTCATATGCTAAGGGAGCTGTGTGCAGAGGAGACTTGTAGAAAGTTTCCTTCTGGAAGAATACTGGTGTTGGCCCCTGAGTTGAGTCTTGGTGGCGTAAAGGAGGAATTAATCAGGAGAAGCCCATTTACTCAAGAGTAGCACTGTGGTATGTAGATTGTGGAGGTTGGGGAGGATTGGTGAAGGGTTCCAGGCAAGCTGGTGTCCTTAAGAATATAAAGTGAGGGCTGGGAGATGGCAGGGTTGAGTCTGCATAGGTAGTAAGGAATCACAGTGGGCCGTGCTAGGGAGTTCACACTTAACCTGAGTGTGACTGGGTGTGGGTGGAGTCACTGAAGAGTCTTAGGTTCAGGAGGCGCAGAAGTCAGATTAATTTTAAATACAGAATCTGGCTGTGTGAGGAAACTGGTTGTGAGGCTGTCAGGAGTGGAGGCAGGGAGACCAGGTGGTAGGTTATCGCTTCATCAAAGGGAGCTGTGTGATAGAGGCAGAGATGGAGCCACGTTTTTGCAAGCTTCATCTAAGGCTCAAATTGCCATTGCAGTGAGGTTTTATACACAGCAGAGCCTGAGAGTAGAGTCTTTTAAGGAAATACAGCAGGTAGCAGCCTGATGATTAAAACTGATCCATGTGGGTGTTTCCCCTATGGAGGTCACCTTAGCCACATTTCTTTTACTTCTTTTCCATTCTTTTTACAGGCTCTTTTAGAGATCTGTCTTCATAATTCTAAAGCTTCTTCATCACTAAAAAGTTTTTTTCCTACCCTTTTACCTGCATAATTAATGTGAAGTGATGGTTGTCCATTATCTTGTTTTTCATTTTCAAAAGTTCTTGAAGTTTAGAAACTTGTGTACCTATTTGGTGTTTTTTTTTAATGTTGCAGAAATTTAGATTTGTCAGTATAGATTGTGTATTAAAATTCTTTACCTTCTTACACTGTAGTATGGTGCTATATATTAGGGTGCTTCAAAAATTTCATGGAAAGATTCATATTTTAACTCTGTTTTTCCATGAACTTTTCGAAGTACCCTCATAGAAAGTTTGCTTTGTTTTTAGTAGTAGAACAGTTATTTTGTTTCTTATTTGACATTTCTTAACTACTGAATATCCTTAAACATAAGGAACTTTAGTTGGAAGTTAGTCAACTCTTATTTATGTAGAGTATACAAGATGGGGAGTGGGGGTGGAAAAGGTCCATATGGATAAATCCAAACCATAGTTTATTTATTTTTATTTATTTATTTTTGGTGGCTGGCTGGTAAGGGGATCCAAACCTCTGACCTTAGTGTTATCAAGATAACACCAAACATAGTTTAAACAGAATCATTTAAAATGTGATACAAAGTGGGTTTAATGTAAACTCATTTACTTAAAATTGCAAGTAAGGTGATTAATAAAATACCTTAAGATTTTACAAACCTAAAAATACAAATAAATTCAGTCGATGAACATGAATCATAAGTTACTTAATTTTAAAAAATGGCCAGTGTTTTCTGTTAAAAGAATCCTTTTGTTGACTCTTAATGGTTTCTTCCCCTCCACCCACTAATATTAGAGTGGGATTAAAGTTAAGGCCAAAACATAGTCCTGGTTTTATGCCCCTGCCCACTCCCCTCACCTGCTCTTGCCTTTGTAGCTTTGCCTCTGAACGTTTAGAAACTAGTTACAGATACATGTCATTACTGCTTCCTTCCCACTGTTTGTGGTAACACAAAGTAATTCAGGGGTAGGATTTAAGCTGCAGTCAGCTAAATAATATCAATAAAGTTTCACGAAGCTTTTTCATCTCAAACATTTTTGACACTGAGGAATGGGAGACAGGGCAATTCAGTCATAAAATCAGAATGACAATTGATATTTAAGTAAAGAATCAAACATGAGAAAAAATGGTTTTCAATACATATTTACAATAAAGCAAAGTCGAAACTGCAGTGGAGATGGAATTCTGTAATGTTAAAAGAGGGGACTATAAGGTCTAAAATAGCAATTTTATAATATACATCCAAACTCCATTCCTATACATTAATGTGTAGGAATGCAAAACATATTATTTTCATAAGCATAAATTATAAGGGCTTTCCTAAGGTCATGCTTTGATGACTATGTAATCACATTTTGCTATTTACTCCTAAGGGAACAATCAAGAATATGGTCAGAAGTTTCTGATGTTCCTTTCAGTATTGTTTATAACAGCAAAGAATTAGAAAAAACCCAATCCTAATCATGAGTTTCCTTAACTCTAATAATAAAGAAAATTTACCCAACTCATTTTATACCACAGTTAAACAAGAATAGTAAAAGTTTAAACCAGTCTCACTTATATAGATGCAAAAGTTAAAAATAAAATAATCAGAAACTAGAATTCAGTGGCTTATTAAAAACAAACCACAAAAACATGACTAGGTGAGGCTTAGCCCAGGTATTCCAGGGTGATTCAACTACAGGAAATCTATTAATGTAAGGTACCACATATTTACGTTTAAAAAGAATTTTATGTTCACCTTGATGGATCTAGAAAGAGCTTTCTATAAAATTCACTATTCATGTTAATGAATTAGAAATAGGAATTTTCTTAGCTTGATAAAGCATACTCCTAAAAATGTTACACTTAATCATGAAACTTTAGAGAGAAATATACTAAATTGTTATAGTGGTTATTTATGGATGACCTGAAAAAGCAATGTCTTATAATTTTTTCCTAGTATTTACATATATAAAAGCTGTTTTACTTTTATAGCCAGAACAATTAAGTGTTTAAATAGGATTTTAGGGCAATTTAATTCTTGTCTATTTAAGATAAGACTATTTAATTCTTATTTTTAGATTTTTTATCCTTTGAAGTCAACTTTTCTCTTAAAGGGCAATTCTATTCTCATTTTCTTAGCATTCTTTTTCAAAATATGTATATCTTTATGACTTTTTGCCTTTATAAAGTATTTACTTAAAAACATAAAGTAGTATGTGTACGTGATTCAAAAATCAACCACAGATTATACAGTGGAAAAATGTCTCCCTCCTGCCCCTCTTCTCTTGTCACCCAGTTTTCCTCCTCAGTAACAGTCGTATTATTAGTGTCTTACATAATCTTCCAGGATAATATGTTTCTTTTTAATGATGTCATTGATGTTTGGTTGTTTTGCATTTTCTAAACTTTTAAACATCAAAGTAATTACATACGGATTGTCAAGTTTTATTTCTGACTTCACATTCATACCCTTTTACTTCTCTAGATAACCAGGAATAGCTAAAGTGAAGTCTTTTTGAACCCAAACTGTGGCATTCAATTCTTAGAAAACTAGTGCTTTTTCATAATTTCAAAAGGGGATAATTCTTTCTCCCTCTCATTCATACGTAGAGATATATATGTGCACACATATATCATAATATGTATGGAGCGCTAGGATGGAGGGAACTCGGAATTTGAAGTTTGATATCCTGTTTTCGAGTCAGCTTCTTCAGTACCGATGAGTGTGGATGCTGGGAACTGTGACTTTTTACTTTTCACTATTTCCTCATCTGTGAAAGGTAGTGGTGCTATCGAGTACTTTCATGGTATGACGTTTTGGTCCATTGAAACAATATAAGTGAGGTTTGTAAGCTGTGAAGCACTATAGCCATGAATGTGGTTTATTTGAAATATTCAGATATTCCACGTCTTCATTTTTCTTTTATGTCTTTCCAAGAGAACTCACATTAAATTGTAAATAATAAATTGTATTTTCTGTCTCTGCTTAGAAAAACTTTATGCCAGGCAACGTTGCGTTAATGCATATTTTAGTTTATTCAGATGTCTAACATTTATTCACAAAGTCAGAATGGTGAAACTTTTTATAAATGCAAATTAGGTCTTTGAGGTTATTGGTAATAGGCCTTTTTATCAGCTTCAGAGTCCAATTTGTGATTTTCTGTATGCTCTGTTTATAGATTGTGAAAGCACTTCTGATGAAGTCAAGGGTCTGTGAAACATTTTGAAAGACACTTTACTAGACCGTTGACCTTTATGTGATACCTACATTTGCAGTCGTTAGACTTTTTGTGGGGGCTCCTGCTCTAGGACTGCTTTAGTCTGTTTTGTGTTGCCATAACAGAACTACCCGAGACTGAGTAATTTGTAAAGAAAAGCGGTTTATTTGGCTTACGATTCTGGGACGGTTGTATCTGGCATGGGCATCAGGCTACTTCTATTCATGGTGGAAAAGGTGGAAGGCAGCCGGCAGGTATAAGCATATCACATGGCAAGAGAGGAAGCAAGAGAGAGAGGAGGTGCCAGGGTCTTTTAAACAACAAGCTCTCGTGGGAACTAACAGAGCGAGAACTCACTCATTACTCCCCCTCCCCCAAGGAGAGCATTAATCCATTCATGAGGGATCGCCCCATGACTCAATCATTTTCCAACACTGCCACATTGGGGATCAATTTCCACATGAGTTTTAGAGGGGACAACACATCCAAACTCCATCAAGGACCTTGGTATTCAGAGACCTTTTGTGTATGAAATATATTCTTACATGGAACGTATTTATCATTTACCTTGTCAGGGAAAACACCTACCCGCCCTAGGATCTTGTCCCTTGATAAGATTACCAAATTATACCCAGATTAAACAATTGATCTCTGTAATTTTAAAATTTAATACCTGATGCATTAAGCAACATTCCCACTTTTCTTGTCCCATTAATTTAATGTATTGGCTTCAGGGAACAGACCCAACCTAGCTAAAATAATAAGCATTTAAAAAATTACAACCATCTTTCGTTTTCCCAACATCCTTGGTCTGTTTCCAACCTTACAGATAACCATTCCAACTTGTCCAGACCGTTCCTTTGTAACTGACTACATTCTAGGAAGATCGTAGTTATTTGGGACTACATTTAACCATATTGTTTATTCCTTCCCCTTCCTGTCTTGTGTTAGAGTACTTCCAGGCCTATGTGGCCTCCACTGGCAGTACAAGTAAATGTACCACTGTCCAAAGTGCCTGAAATAGATAGTACCACACATGGACTGTGGAGAGGTAAAATGATAGTAAAACACCAGTTTAGGATTTCTTACAATTTTGCTTTAAATCTTCTCCTGTACTTAAGCCAAAATTATAAATCTCTCAATATTTTCTTCTTTGCATTCTTTTTTTCTTTTTCTTTTCCTTTTTCAATTTGCATATTTTCTGTTGAGCCAACTTTAAATTTACTGATTCTGTTTTTGTGCTGTATCCAGTCTGCTGTTAAACTCATCTAATAAGCTCTTAATTTTAAATGTTACATTTTTCATTTTCAATATGTACCTTTGATAGTGTAGATTCCAAATCTCTACTGAAATTCTTCATCTATTTTGTCTGTTTTTCTGAATTTAAAATATGTATTTGTCATAGTTGAAGTCTCTGCTTTTTCTAATATCTGGATCATCTGTTGGTCTACTTCTGTTATTGTCTGTTCATTCTTTTAATTATCACTCACATTTTCCTGCCTCTTCACATGTCATGTAATTTTGATTGTATGTCATATATTGCATACAATATATAAAATTCTCATGAAAGAATTATAGGTGCTGCAGATGATGCTTTCCCCAAAGAGTATTTGACTAACTGTGTCAAGTAGGTAGTTAAGAAAGACTCATCACATTAACCTAATCAGGTATTGAGCTGCATTGGGGCTGGATTGCCATCTTATTTTCACTTAGTCTATCACTGGCTTGTACCTTTTCCACCAAAAGGGCTTTTCAGGGATTTTGGCTGAAAGCCTGGTAGGCCATCACCTAATCCTCAAACACTGTTGGGACATTCACTTGTACCCTTTTGTAGTTTCAGTCTGGCTTTCTAGCTTCAGCTTTAAAATCTGATAAACATTTTGAGGGGGGAGACTCATGTGATTGTCAAAAGTTCTCCTGTATTCTTTTCCTCAGTAGAGTTTCTTTTCCTAAACCAAGTCTGATCCCCATTCTGTACATAGAATCTGCAGATGACCCAAGGGGAGGAAATGGCAGGCACTTGTCAGTTCACCTAGAAAGTGTTTTTTTTTTTTTTCTCTTCAATTTTAGTTCATCTGGACTTCATTACTTTGAAAGCTCCCCACTGTCTTCAAACAAGTTTTTTCTTCTTCTTTTTTTTTCCTATAGTTGTTAATGACAAGAACGTTGTCCTGCTATGACCTGCTTATCCTTACCTGAAGTAGAACTATAACAGAATGTTAAAATGGAAACTCTTATGGTATTATTCAGAGATGCTAAATCTGAGAAGAGTAGATTGCAAGTAACCTGCATTCAAAATTGCGGTTCTACATCATTCATGCAGGACTTGCAGAAAGGAGTCTCTGAGATAAGCATTGCTATGGTTAAACTTACCTCTAGACTGTATAAATAAAAAAGTAATAAAAATAAGAGCAGAAATCAATGACCAGAAAAGAGACAATAGAGATCATTAACAAAACCAAAAGCTGGTTCTTTGGAAAGATAAGCCCCTATTAGACTGATCAAGAAAAAGAGTGAGAGACCCCACTTGCACAAATTTCCTATGTCAGCAATGAAAGAGGGGTTATCAGGCTAGCTCCTACAAACATTAAAAGGATCATAAGCAAATATTACAAACAGCTTCCTGCCATTAAATATAATGATTACGTGTAATGGTGTTATGTAGGTTACCTCAGCTGATGCAAGAAGAAAGGGAAGTCTGGATAGCCCTTATAACAGTTAAAGAAATTGAATTCATAATCAAAATCTTTCCCAAAAAGAAAACGCCAGGCCCATGTGGTGTTATTGGTAAATTCAAACATTTGAGCAAGAAATAACACCAATTTTAAAGAAACTCAGATAAAAAGACTTGTTTTATGAGGTCCACCCCCATAACCCTGATACCAAAACCTGACAAAGATGGCACTAAAAGGAGAAAAATCACAGATGCATATTTATCATGAACATAGATGAAAAAATTGTTAAAATATACTCTAGCAATAGACAGGAGAATATATCATGACTGGATGGGTTTATTCCAATAATGCAAGGTTAGGCCAGTTTATAATTCAAAACTTAATCAGTATAATTAACTGGATTAACAAAGGAGAAACACCATAAGATCACCTCACTTGGTAAAAATTATTTGACAAAAATTCATCATTCACAGTCAACACTCCCAGCAAATGAGAAATGTAGAGACTTCCTCAGTTTGATAAATGACATTTAACAAAAACCAACAGCTAAAAATATACTTAATTGTAAAATACTGTGTTTTTCCCCTAAGATTAGGAACAAGACCAGGGTGTCCACTTTTGTGTCTTCATTATTTTAGTGAAGGACCTAGAAGTGTAGTGAGTCAGGTAAACAAAATATAAAAGCCTTAAAGATTGGATCAAAAATTTTTTATTTGTAGATGAGACATGATTATTTATGTAGGAAATCCTAAGGAATCTATAAGTACAGTCATTAGAGCAAATGAGTAAATTTAGCAAGGCTATACTTTGCAGGTTCAATGTCAGAAAAATCAGTCGTATATTTACAGATATGGTACTTGCAGCAAACAGATGGAAGTGAGATTAAGAAAAAAATTCCATGAATAGTAGCATTAATAAAACTAAAATACCTAGGAATACAGTTTTCTAAAAGATGCACATGATCTCTGCAAAATTTCAAAACCTTGCTAGGAAAAGTTAAAGACAGCAAAGTAAATGAAGAAGGAGTACTGATTTTCAAATAGCCAGGTATGCTCTTACCAGGCTCTCAAATAAACTCTGCACAAAATTTAAAATAACATAAGGTACTAGAGAATAAACAAAAATAGACATATTTTAGAGGGAATTTGGCACTTGGGGGAAGGGAATGGCAAAGATGAATTTTCTGTCTTTATAATTTTATTCATGCAAAGTGTATAGGGTAGCTAACATTCTAGTACAAAACCCACTGTCTTTCTGGCTTGAAGAACCAGAAGTCAAAGTTTGGGACAATCACAGCTACTGAAGAACAAGGGGAAAATCCCAGCAAAGAGAGAGCTACAGAGAGGTAGCCCCAGATTCAGCTTATAAACTTCATCAAAATCACAGGCTGACCCCTAAACTCATGTGTGAGGTAGACTTAGTGTGGCACAGCTAAAGGTAGAAAATTGATTTGAGTTGCTCAAAGACAGAATTTGCAGTTTGATTGTATTCAGGTTAACTGTCTAACCCCCAAATTAACACTTAACAGAAGAATGTAACAGAACCTGGAATCTCTATCACATAAAATCCACAATGTCTAGCATACAATCCTAAATTACTTAACATATGAAGAACAAAGAAAATGACCCTTCCCCATGAGTAGACCGGTAGAGACCAACCCTGAGATGACCTGCATGTTAGAACTACCATACAATTAATTGACAGATAAATCATATTTGTGAACTGGAAAACTAAATAAAATTAAGTTAGAGGACTTAAATGACCTGACTTCAAGACTTATTTTGAAGCCATAGTAATCATTACAGTATGATACTAGCATGAAAACAAGTAGACAACTGATGTAAAATAGCCCTCACTTAGAAAACATTTATGTGGTTATTTGATGGTCGACAGAGATGCCAAAACAACCCAGTAGGGAAAAGAAAAGTTTTTCAATAAATAGTGCTGAACAGTTGGATTTCCATAGGGAAAAATCAGCCAGACCCTACCTTACACCATTCAAAAAAATTAATTCCAGGTGAATCATAGTCTTAATCAAGAATCTAAAACTACAAAGCATATAGAAAATATAGGAGAATGTATTTGTGACTTGGAGGTACACAAAATTTTTTTTAAGGATATACAAGGGTCCTTTGAAAAGTTCGTGGAAAAATAGAATTGAAAGATATGAATCATTTCATGTACTTTCTGAAGTACTCTCACAGAAAGCAACATCCATGAGAGAAAATTAATGTTGGACTTCATCAATATTGAAAGCATCTCATCAGATGACATTGTTAAAAAATGAATAAGCATTTCCCACAAAGTGGGAAAAAGTATTTGCAAAATATTTCTGAAAGGAAATTGTATCCAGGATTTATAAAGAATTTCTCTAACTCAATGAAAAGATAAATAGCCTGATTTTAAAATGGACAAAAGATTTGGATACTTAGAAAATATACTAAGGTCTAGTAAGGAATGGAAGAATGTGCAGTGTCGTTAGGCATCTGGAAGTTGTAAATTGTAACCACAATGAAATACCACTGCACAACCTCCAAAGTGGAAAATATACTAAGGTCTAGTAAGGAATGGAAGAATGTGCAGTGTCGTTAGGCATCTGGAAGATGTAAATTGTAACCACAATGAAATACCACTGCACAACCTCCAAAGTATCTGTAATTAAGTAGACTGACCACACCAAATGTTGGTGAGGCTGTGGAGCAACCTGAAGCTTTCATGTGTTGAGGGAGGGAATATAAAATGGTACTTCCACTCTGGAAAAAGATCTGGCAGTTCTTTTTTTTTTTTTTTTTTTCCCCCTTTTTGTCTTTTTTCATGTCTGGCAACGGGATCGCAACCCTTGGTGCTGCGCCCGCACCTCACTCAGCCAGTGAGCGGGAACCGGTCTGTATGTGGGATCTGAACCCTCGGCGGGAGCGCCACCGCGCTCCCAAGTGGCGCACTGTAGCAGTGCGCCACCGGGCCGGCCCTGGCAGTTCTTTATAAAACTAAACGTGCATCTACCCAATTACTCAACAATTTCACTTCTAGGTATTTACCCAAGAGAAATGAAAGCATGTGTTCATAAAAAGACAGGTGCTTACTTGAATGTTCATGGCAGCTTTATTCACAGTAGTTAAAGCTTGGCAACATTTCAACTGTCCCTCAGTAAAAGAATCACTAAACAAATTGTACTCTGTTTATGTAATGGAAAACTCCCCATCACTGAAAGGAAGGGACTACTGCCATATATGTTAACATGGATGAACCTCAAAATCATTATGAATCAAAAAAGCCACACCCAAAAGAGTATATATTGTGTGATTCCACTTGTGTGACATGCTAGAAGACACAACCTATGGTGAGTAAAAAGAGATCAGCGGTTGCCTCTGGGGATGAGGGAACAGATGGCAGGGACTGACTGAGAAAGGGACATGAGTGATATCTTGATAGGGTTGAGAGTTACACGATGTATGCATTTGATAAAACTCGAAAATGGTACCATTGATTTATGTTTCACTCTAAATATTACTTCCGATAAAAACCAAATAAGTGAACAATGAGCTGTATTTAATAATACGCATGGTTAAGTGTCTAGATTTCAAGTGTCTGGAACTTCATTTATAATATATCAAAAAATAAGATTGGGTAGAGGGGAGGTTAGATGGATAGATATATGACAGATCTATAAAACAAATGTTAATTCTAGAGTCTGGGTGATGAATATGTATGGATGCTTACTATATAGTTCTTTTAACTTTCATGGATGTTTGAAAATTTTTGTTAACACAAAAATGGGGAGGGGACGGAATGCACATTCACTGAGGTATCTGAGAAGTTGGAATAAATACTTGGAAGTGGTTGGAAGTTTATTTTGAGGTCTTCCCTCCCCCAAAAGTTTGCTTTTTTATAGATATGTAAACATCAATTCTACAGGACTTTGCTCAAACTTTCATAATAGCATGGGTTGTTAATATTCTTCCATAGGAGTCCTTATTTCATGAGTATCAAAAACCTTGGAATAAAGCTTCTCCTGACATTTCTGGGCATACATACTTCAACTTATTTTCATTGTGTTATTGATTAGGAAGACTCAGCATTAGTATATTTTTAAAAATTCTGATTTGTGTATGTTCTTGTGAAATGACATGATAAGAGTACCAGAGCATAGTGCAGTAAGCTCTACTGAAAGCTAGCTATGGCTCAGGTACCTGGAATCCAGGCATGCTCTGTTCTGTTTCAAAATTTGGAATGAAACCCTGACATCCTAGGATGCACATTTGGTGACTGCGTTTGTTTTTGAATAACTTTGGTTAATATTTTATTGCTACAAGATAAAATCGAAAAACATTTCCTAAATAGAGTGAAGGTTTTAAGCCAGTTAAGGACCCTATTAAACTGTCTCCAGATTTAATTACTACAAAAATATGCCTTAATTATGAAGTAATGTAAGTGCTCAGAAACCATTGGTGATTCAAAATTGAAACAAATTTTCTGCTATTTTTCTTTCACATTGCTCAATAATTTTTGTTCAAGAATATCCAAAGTTTTCAAGAGATGGTTATTAGCATTTACAAATATAGTAGCTTAAAGAAAAGCATTTACAACTCCTTGTTCCTCAGTCAGGATTGTCTACATTTTGCAAACAAAATAAAATATAGGGAAAAAGTTGGATTCTGAGGTAAATAAGAGGCTATCATTTTTAGTTAAGAATTTTATTTGAATCAAAACAATCACATTTTCAGTGACATGATAATAAGTAAATGACAATTAAACATTTATAATTAAATACTACAATCTATTTTATGTCTTTCAATAATATTTGCGTTTCCTAAAAAATATTAGTTTCCACTCTTATAAAAGTTTGAAACCACAGATTTAAACTGTCATTCTGCAGAAGTGTGTCCTGAAGAATTTAATTTAGGCTTTTAAGCCTGCCAGAAGTAGATATCAATCCTGCCTCTTACCACATTAGTTCCAGGACCTCTTGAGTTAACTACTCAGGTTTCTTTCCCTCTTTTGAAAATAATAGTAATATTGATTTACATTATAGGGTTGATATGAGTATGAATTAGACAATTCGTGTATAGCACTTTGAATAGAGCCAGATATGTAGCAAATGCTTAAAATAAGTGTAGGCAACTTTTGGGTGAGTTTTCTGTAGCAAGTGAAAACTTTTTAATTGTTTGCTTGTATCTTTTGCTAATTTGTTAAAAATAGGGCTGTTACTAAAGTTTCTTTCTTGGTGGTGGAGGGAAAGTAAAAAGCTATGGACATAGGCATTTTCTTATTTTCCATTCTGCATCCCTCAACTGTGTAGTGATGAGGGTATACACAGAGAGTATGTGTAATTATGGGGACTTCCTTTTCTTATTACAATGATTAGCTCTTGTTTCCTGAGCTATTTAAAATACAAACTTTGGTCTTGCTAATCACTTATAAAAATGGAAGGACTATTCTGTTGTAAGTAGAAATAATTATAGATTCATAATTACAGATTATTCCCTAGAAGTAATACACATGAGTATATCAGTAATCAAGAGCTGGGCTACAAGTAAAGTTTCTTTTCTTGATACCATTCTGCTAATTTATCAACCCGTTTAATTTTATTCAGTGTTCACCATGCTTCATTTAATCCTTCCACAGTGACAACCTAGGTTCTTTACTGGTTTGATTTGTAGAAGAAATATACACTTTAGACATGAAAGTCGTGAAAAATAATGTTAATAAAACAGTGAGGTTTGTTACTTTTGACATTTGTGGTTTAAATGCAGCAGTAAATCATGCAAATACAGCAAGAACAGAAAAACTAGCTTAAAAGTTTATCAGATTCTGTGATATGAGCTGCCTTTTGCCCAAAGTTGGTGTTGTTTTCTTGAACTTAGTTCTCATTGCTTCTCTTTTATCTCTTGATAACAAGTATGTGAATATACATGTCTCCTTAATGCAAAAAATATACTATTTAACACAAATGTGTAATGTCTGTGGATGATTAGACCAAAGTGCAAAGTGTTAATTTAGATATGTGTATAAAATACATACGCAAGTATATAATTTATAAATTGTATACTAGATTTTAACTGTTATCTTCCGTTTTCAAAGGTCAGTTTATTCTTAGATAAAGAAAATCTTTAATGTGTTAATTTTACTGATATTTATTGCAACAGTGAATGCTACAGCTATTTGGTTAGGATTTTTGTTAGTTTTACCACCAAGTCATCCTATTGGTCCAGTGATCAATTAATACATTGTATGCCAACAAATGTTGGATGCTAGTATGTATCCTTATGATTTTAATAGCTGTTCCACCTCTCCCACATCTTTACATATGTAAGCAAAAAAGTTACATAGTTTATAGTTAATAATCTGCTTTTAAGGAATTACAAAGAAAGGCAGGACTTTGCATGAGATGTTAACACTGGCGTGCTTGCACATCTGTGTGTTAATATAGGAACATCATTATAGATTGTTTTTGGTCTATTACATCTTATTTCAACATATTGTAATGTTCTATGTTAATTGCACTAGTAAATCATATCAAGTTTTGATCAGACAGTTTATCTGAGGCTAAATTTTGCATGATATTCTTCAATACTTGAGTCTTAAGAATGTCCTGGAGATAGATAAATTTAGGACATTTTGAGCTAATGTGTTTGAGATATTGCTATCATTGTTATAATAATAAAACAATAATTTCTTTAGGATATGTTATTGATTTCACATAGTAAGCACTTTTATTAGTTTAACATTTTCAGACCTATCTTTCTCTGTCTTTAGTACCTGCAAAGAACTTGATATTGTATGGGTTTATACTTTTTACATTTGAGTAATGTACAGATATTTCTTGTAGACTTAATATTGTTTAAAAATATAGAAACGTAGTTTAGTATAAAATATGCTAACCAAAAGACGAATTTATAATCTGTAAATATAACTGACTGATTTCTAGTTAATGTCACTTTAACGTTTGATAGATTCTGTTCTTACATAGCTTGTAGGTTATTGTGAGGTTCATAATATATTT
Organism: Galeopterus variegatus; assembly: GCF_000696425.1. Taxonomy (NCBI): domain Eukaryota; kingdom Metazoa; phylum Chordata; class Mammalia; order Dermoptera; family Cynocephalidae; genus Galeopterus; species Galeopterus variegatus. The sequence continues at coordinate 244,183 of NW_007727847.1, read as the reverse complement.
AAATAAAGTCTTACACTTATGTGATAGCTAACTTAATAATTGTTATTAAATATTTCATTGATTTTTAAGATGCACATTTTTTCACACTGGGATGCCTCTTATAAATAAAATTGGAAGAGGTTTTTCCTTTTAAGTGTTACAAAAAATTAGGTTTTAAAGTAGATAACATCTTAGATTCATTAAAATTTATTGAATGAGTAAAGGGCCTTTTGTATCATTACAATAAGTGCTACTTCTCTCAAATTTTTCCTGCATTCTTTTCTTTTAATATTTTTTAGAAACTGGCCATACTTGCTGTTATAACTTGTACTCCTTATTAACAAACTGAAAACCTGAGAGATCCTTTTTTCCCCAGTGTTGTTTAAAAATGTTATGACTTGGTGCTACTAGGAATATTATAATCTAGTTTTCGTGCTATAAAAATATTAGCTGAATCACCAAAATACCTGTTTGCTGGGCGGTAGGTATACAAAAACCTTTGGGAGCTCAGTATCTTGTGGGGAAATACAGAATGTCTTTAAGGAAGAATGGATGATAAAAACTGCTTAATTTAAACTCTCCAAACAGTTTCTTAAAAATTGACATGCTTTGCTAGGCACACTAAAGAGTAATAAAGTCAAAAGGTGGCTAGGAAGGGGCAGTTGACATAAATGTATGTGGAAGAAAATTGATACCAAAGGCTCATGTTAGAGAGGACATTGTGTCAGAAAAGAATGAACAAGGCTCAGGCTGGCATGTTATTAGTTGTTTGCTGTAGTAATTCACAAAGTGACCTTGAAATAAATAACTAAGTATAAGCAGCACTGATTTTTAAGGTTACAAGCATATCTTTTTATAGAAATGTCAAGATGACTTGCATTTAATTCTGTGGCAATGTTTTCTTTAGTTTCATTTGTTTAATTTTGCTAAAAGACAATACATTCAAATGGTTTAAAAATATATGTTTATGTATGTATACACATACACACATGTATGCATGCATGTAAATATTGAAGAGTCTTCCTTTCCTTCCTTTTCCTACCACAAGTAACTGCTGTTCATGGTGTGTGTGTCTTAATGCATATATAAGCAAATATTTACAGATCTTTGTACTTGTTTTTAAACAGAGAGTAGCATACTGTTCTGCTCTTGCTGTTTTCATTTAACATGATGTTTTAGAGACCTTTGCATATCAGTTCACAGGGAATCTCTCTCATATGTTAAATTACCATATCAGTTTTTGTTGGTACTTTCTACTTTTGCTTCTTTCTTTGAGTTTTTTTGTGTTTTTCCTTGCTTGTTTTTTTTTTTTTTTTTTTTTTTTTTTTTTTTTTTTTTTTTTTTTTTTTTTTTTTTTAGGTAAAATTTTCATAAGGTGAAGTACACAAATCGTAGGTTTAATTTGTTTAGATTTGACAAATGCATATGGCAGTGTGTTAAGATACAGAATATTTCAGTCACCCAGAAAGTTCTTTCACACTCTTTCCCAGTGGTTTTTCTGGAGGTATCCACTGCTTGAATTTTTTTTTTTTCTTTTCCTTTTTGTCTTTTTTCATGACCGGCAACGGATCGCAACCCTCGGTGTCGCGCCCGCACCTCGCTCAGCCAGTGAGCGGCCGGTCTGTATGTGGGATCCGAACCCTCGGCGGGAGCGCCGGCCCCCACTGCTTGAATTTTTAACTTTCATTTTGTTTTGTTTCTTCTAGAACTTCATGTAAGTGGAATCATTCAGTATCTATTCTTGTATGTTCAGCTTTTCTTGATTAATGAAATATTTGAGATTCATTCATGTATCAATAATAATTCTTTTTCAAGATTGCTTTGCTATTCATGATCCTTTACATTTCTTGTGTACATTTTGGATCAGCTAGTCAATTGCTAGAAAAAATATTTTGCTGAAATCATGACTGTAATAAGTAGATTTGGAACAAATAGACCATAGTCTTTAGAGAATTAGGGAAGAAAATAGGCATCTTAACATAGAATCATTTAATCTATGAATATAGTGTATTTCAAATTGTTTATTGTTAGTGTAATAGAAATATAGTGGATTATTATAAATTGTCCTTATATCCTATGATATTACTGAATTCACTAATGAGTTTTAAAGGTTGCTTCGTAGATTTCTTAGGATTTTCTATGTAAACAATTGTCATTTACAAAGAAAAAATGTTTTTTAATTTCTTCTCTTCTGTATTTTTGTCTTTACTTTTTCTTGCCATATTGCAGTGGCTAGGACCTCCAATACAAGGTTGATTACAATTATGTCATTGTTAATTAAAATTAAATCATTAATTTGAAATATTCTTCATTTTTGATATAAACATTTAACCTATAAATTTTCCTTTCAGAATTATTTTAGGAAATATTTATGAAATATATTCAAATATTTCACCCCCAATTTTTTATATTATGGAGTAATTATTTAGTTTAAAGTATTTTCTGACTTATTCTGTAATTCCTTCTTTGACTTATAAGTTATATTTAACAGTATAAGTTATATTTAACAGTATATTGTTTATTCAAAATATTTGAGACTTTTCTAAATATCTTCTTTTACTGGTTTCTGATTTAATTCCTTGTGACTAGAGAACATAATTGTAAGATTTCAAAGTTTTAAAATTCATTGGCTTTTTTCAGTGGCTCCAGCATGTAGTACGTTTTGTTTTTTTGATGTTCAATTTATGCTTTCAGAGGATTATGTAAATGTCAGTTAGATCAAGGTGGTTGATAATATTGCATAGGTCTTCTATGATATATGGATTTGTGTATGTGTGGTGTCTGACTGTCCAAAGAATTACTGAGAATACTCTGATTGTTGATTTGTTCATTTCTTCCTTTAGGTCTGTCAGTTTTTGATTCATATATTTTGAGACTATGTTTTTAGATGCATACAGGATTGTTAATGTCCTCTGTTAAATTGACCCCCTTATGAAATGTCTTTTTATCTCTGGTAATATTCTTAAAGTCTTATTTTTTCTGATCTTACTATAGTGTTCTTTGCTTTGTTAAATTTATGCTTGCATGGACTACTTCCATTCTTATATTTTCAGCTTATCTATGTATTTATTTAAAGTATGTCTTTTTTGTGGACGATTTGCATCTTGTATTCATTCTGACAAATTTCTGCCTTTTAATGGAGTATGTTGTATATTTAAGTTTATTGTTACTGTTGCTGTGATTGGATTTGTCTTTCTCTTTACTCTTTGTTTTCTATTACCACGTGTTTATTGTTGTTTCTTTTTTCTTTTCTGCTTTCTTTGGAGTTAATTATTTTTTAGTATTTTATGTTAATTTTCTATATGCCTTTCAGTTATATTTCTTTGCCCTTTTTTTGTTGCTTTCTAGATTACAGTAGGCACTCTTAGTGTTGTAACAGTATAGTTGCTTTTATCACCTCCTGTTGCTTGTGCTATTGTTGTCATATAAATTACATCTACATACTTTTTGAGTTACAGTTATTGCTATAATATGTCATCTCCCTTTTATAGAAATAAGGAGAAGGAAAGAATATCACCTTTTACATTTACCTACATACTTACATTTTCCAGTTCTCAGTTTTTTTCTTTTGATTTTGAGTTTCCAACTATTGTCATTTCTATTCATCCTGAAGAATTTTTCTTGAGCGTCTCTTTTGTGCAAAGTTTGCTAGAAACAAATTCTCTCAGTTTTTGTTTATCTGAACCTGTTTTTTTGTTATGACTTCTTTTCCGACTAACAGGTTGAGAGTTTTTTTTACTTTCAGTTCTTTAAAGATGTTGTTCCAGTGTCTTCTGACTTCCATTGTTTCTGATGAGAAATTGTTATTCATATGCTTATGTCTCTGCATGTAGTGGATTGTTCTGCTCTGGCTGCTGCTAAAGATAAGCAAAGCAGACATTAATTAAAGCCAGAAAAAATACGTTCTGTTTAGTAACTGCTACTGTAGGGACTCAGCAGTCAAGAAAAAGAAAAATTGCAAAAAACACAACAACAGCAAACTGTAGGTAGTGGGTTGGTCAGTGTCATTGCTATCCGTGTAAGCTAATGGCGTTTGTTGAGGTTAGGTTTCTACCTTCTCTCAGACTGAGAAACAGAGGCCTTGTCCTTCCTGATGATTGTATTTCAAAGGAGTGGCTTTGGGGGTCCTTGAGAAAGACTCCCCTGATGTTCAGGACATTTCAAAGACACAGGAAGTATTTACAATTGTAAGCTTTTTAAATAAATGTGCGCTAAGAAAGAAAGGTCAGAGGCCTATCATCAAGTGTTGGCCGGAACAAGTGGTAAATTCTCTTGGCAGCCATATGCTTTTCTAGACAGGAACTCGAGGAGGGAGAGGGGAGGCCTTGTTTGTTCCAGGGACACCAGCTTAGCCTGCTAGAAGCTGTGCTAGAGTTGGTCAAGTCTCTTAGTGGAGGGGTTAAGATGCAGTTATTTGTGCTGAGAGTTACTGCATTTCTCATTGCTTCAACAGTTTTTTTATCTTCTGTTTTTAGCAGTTTGACAGTGATATGCCTAAGTGTGGTTTTCTTTGTATTTACACTCCTTGATGTTCATTGAGCTTTTGGCTGTGTAAGTTTAGTTCTTTACTAAAGTTGAATATATTTCAGACATAATTTTTTTTCCAGCATTATTATTTCAAATAGTTTTTCCTTGTCTGTTCTTCTCTTTCTGGAGCTGCACATGTTACTGAGACTGTTCATTTTGTTATTCAGTCTTTTTTATTTCAGTTCTTCTGGTTAGGGTAATGTCTGTGAGAATACTTTGAAAAGTTCATGGAAAAATAGAATCAAACGATAATGTGAATCTTTCTGTAGACTTTTTGAAGATCTCTTGTGTTAATCCATCTTCAAACTAACTGTCTTGTCTGTCTTGTCCAATAATCGGGTTAATTTTATATTTCTGATTTTGTAATTTTCAGTTTCAGGGTAAATTGTAATATAAAAATGAATATCCATTTCATTCATTTTTAGAGTTTCCATTACTCAGCTGAACTTTCCCATCTGCTCATTAAGTCTAGGAACATATTTATAATAGTTACTTTTAAGTCATCTGCTAGTTCATCCTGGGGTATGTTTCCATTGACTTTTTTTATTTTAACTAGAGATAACATTTTTGTTTCTTCATGTTTGGTAATTTTTGGTCATATACTGGATGTTCGAGATGAAACATTGTACAGACTCTGAATTCTGTTATAGTCCTATGAAGAATGTTGATTTGTATTCTAGGAGGTAGTTTTGGGTGGCTTAAGATCCAAACTTTTTCTGTGATGTAGACAGCAGTTGACATCTCAGTTCTTTCAGCCTTCCAAGTGCTCATTTTTTTTTTTTCCCCTTTTTGTCTTTTTTACTAATGGGATCGCAACCCTCGGTGTCGTGGCTGTACCGGGGACCGGCAGCGGGATCGCAACCCTCGGTGTTGCGCCTGCACCACGCTCAGCCAGTGAGCGGGAACCAGTCTCCACATGGGATCTGAACCCTCGGTGGGAGTGCCGCCGCGCTCTCAAGCAGTGCAGTCTCCAGTGCGCCACCGGGCCGGCCCCCAAGTGCTCATTTTAAGCAGGCCTCCGCAGTCTCTACACATGTGTTGTTTATGGCACAGTCAAGGATTTAGGCAGAGTTTACGGTCATATTTTGATGTTTTTCCCCTGTGGCTCCTTCTTTACAGGGTTTCTTCCTTTTTCAATCTCTCTGGCATCCCCAAATCCGTCCTCTGATTCTAGGTCAGTAAAACTGCAGTTTTCTGCTTGAGTTCCAGTTGCCCTGCCTAGGTCAGTCTGGGGAGTGCCCTCAGGTATAAAGCCAGGGAAATGCAGCTCTTCCACAGGTTGATATCCCTTCCGTTTCTATCTGTTTTGGACCCTTTTCACTAGCTTTCCAGTAGTTGATGATTATATTTTGTTAAGAGTTTATCATTGTTATCTGAAGGAAAGTTAACCTAATTGAGGCTACTCTGCCATTACTTGCAGCAGAACCTCTATTCCGTTTTGTTTGTATATTCTTTGGCTGACTGCATACCATTTACATTATTGAGAATTTGCAATGTGTTTCATAATCTGGTAGGACCAATTTCTACTCTTTGTCAGAATTTTCCTGCATCTTCCTGCAGCCCTTTGGCTGTACAGGAGCCCAGCTTACCATGTGATTGTGTTGCCTGGCCACAGGAAGTCAGCACTTTCCATCATTGCCCTTTGAGATATTGATCTGGTTAGCTCACTAACTGTGTGTAAATTTGGAATTTAATCAATTGTTTATTTTCAAAAATTCGTTTGAAATGTTTCTTCCTCATAATTTTGTTGATTTTCTAATATGTTAGAAATTGAATTGAGTTTCTTTTTGACTAATTTAAAAAATATAGCTCAGGACCTGAGAGATGTTGGCAGTCAAAAGTTCCATTTCCAGAGTTCCTTTTAAGCTCTTTTTCTTTTCTCCCACAGACCAGAGGTACTTTGAAATGAAGTAGTGGCAGGGAAGAGAGGGAAAATTACCTCTGAGCTATCCATGTTGTGGAAAGAATTGTGAAAGAGGGATTTTAAGGTGGTGTGCACTATAAGGATGACCTCAAAATCTATTTCTTTGTATTTTCTAGTGATAAGAGAGTAATAATAATTTTCAGTAAAACTAAATATATAAGTATAACCTGAAAATCTTAACTGTAGGTATATGTCTATTTTAATTAGAAGTTTTCCTATATTAAAAATACCAGTTGATATCCTTTTTAGATAATTTTAAAAAAACTGGATTATAAAAATAAGCACTGTTAGTAAGGCTTAATGGCATAGGTATTAGATCTTTCGTTTTGAGTAGACAAAATTAGAAAGGGCATTATAGGTATGATTTCATTAAACTAGAGAGCATTGGTGTTCACATTTTAAAAACATAATCATAACTTATCTGGAGTCATGTTCCATTTTATTGGCTTCCTTCATATAGAAAATATAGTAACTAGCACTAAATGCCTCTGAAAAAGTGAAGCAGCATATATTTTCTGGGTGAAGGAAGTATTCTGTACATTCTCCATGTTTTACATCATGGTATTTTGAATAACCATGCTTCCATGTTCACATCAATTTTTTGTTTTTCAATTTATGCACAGCACTTGCTCTGAAATTTGGGGACTGAGTACACCAAATACGATAGATCAGTGGGATACAACAGGCCTTTACAGCTTCTCTGAACAAACCAGGTGAATATTCTGCCCTCTGTCAAATCCTAGAGATCTTGTGTGTTGGGGGGGGGTGTATTGGAAGACCTATATTGGGTTGCTTAGTATAATTTTGCCTAGGATGTTTCCTTAATGTAAAATAAGGCATAGCATTTAAAATACCTGCTTGCCAGTTTAAAAAATATATTAAATGTTTGAGCTAATGTTTTGATTAATGCAATTCTAGTTTTGAGTCTTTAAATTATTGCATCCCCTAAAGAAGAAATTTGATAACTACATACTTATTTTAGTTTGAGATTATAGTCTGTTGTTGGCCTAATTTTTAAGTATAAATACATGACCAGATTTTGCTAAATTTCTTGTTGTCATTTAAATTTCATATTTATACTAATAAATACATAGTTATTTACTGAACCCCTTCTATTACAGTTAATAGTAGGCTAACTCGTCTTTATGTTACTTTTTAAAAACACCTCATTCTCTTTTTTTTGAGTATATTGGTATTTGTCCATTTCATTGTATCATATTCATCACCATCTGCATTTATGTGTGAACTATATAAATATACCTCAGTTTTCAAAACAATTACAACTGGGTAATGAGTTACATTAGTCTGAGTAAGTTATCACATCATTGTTGGTATTTACCATTCTTCACACTAATTCCTTTTTTTGGTTATTCAGTTACCTAAAGAATAACTGCCCTTAGAAGCATCTCTAAATAAGAGTTTGATTCACTAAAGATAGAAGTTGACAGTTTTTCAAGTATAATTGTACGATCCTTTTTCAAAAAAATCAGTTTTCCCAAGTGGCTAGCCTTTCATTGGCATGTGAGTCATTTAGGTAGCATATGTGAAAGAAACATCTGCTAGTGCTGCTGCTTACTTTTTTATCAGATCTGTTAAAATGTACATTTTTCTTCCTGATTCTCACTAAAACTAACTAAATGGCCGTCATTTCTTTCTTTATGCTCTTATTGTACTAATTTAGTTTATTTGCCCACACTTATTTTTTTGTTTTAAAGTTTCCTCCTTTCTTTTCCCCTTGCTTCCAAATAGGTCTCTTGATGGTCGTCTTCAGGTATCACATCGAAAAGGATTGCCACATGTTATATATTGCAGATTGTGGCGCTGGCCTGACCTTCACAGTCATCATGAACTCAAGGCAATTGAAAACTGCGAATATGCTTTTAATCTTAAAAAGGATGAAGTGTGTGTAAATCCTTACCACTATCAGAGAGTTGAGACACCAGGTAGGAAAATGGCAAGTTTTTCCCCTGGTTTTAAATGAAATGCCTGAACTTAAGTATACAGATGCTCCTTAACTTATGATGGGGTTATATCTCAATAGGCCCAGGAAAAAATGCCTAGGATGAACCATCTTCAGTCCGGGTCTGTCTGCATTTAGGTACTCTTGTGACCCAGGAAAATTTCAGTGTAAAATTGTAATAAATTAAATTCAGCATATTACTTGGTGGTAATTAAAAACACTTTTTTTTTCTTTAATAGAAAAACATGTTAGAGGGAGGGAAAGATAACACCAGTTTCTTGGGATAGCACACTGTTTGACATCAAAGTACATATCCAGGAAATACCATAGATTTGTAATCTGCTTAGAGCTAAACTGATATACCTCTATACCTCTCTGCTGCAGTAACTGTTTTCAAGCATTTTGCTCATTGAGTGTTTTTAGAAGTAGTTTAATGACATCATTTGTATATAAGCTTGTAGCAGGATTTTTCGTTTACATAGCTATGTACTTGAAACTTAAAAAAACATGTTAGCTATATTTTTAGAAGATTTTCTAAATCTGATTTTACCAGTCAAGACAAATCTTTCCTCAGCTTTTCCTATGGAGATTTGTAAATTTTTATGGTAATATAATATTACCAGGGTCACTTTGTCCCCAAAAGTATGAGATAAATTAGAACTTGGACATCTAGATGGTGGATTACATGATAAGGTAAATCCATAATCACATCTGTCAATTTCTCAGTAACTAGTATAATACCAAATAGATGGACCTTAACTTTAAAAAAACTAAGCTACTTTCTTTTTTTTCTTGGTGAAAGCTTCTAATAAAGTAACCCCCACCCCCAACCCCTGCTGCTCTTTGCCATTAACTCAGATTTCCTTAACTCTTTCAGTTTTGCCTCCGGTATTAGTGCCACGCCACACTGAGATCCTAACAGAACTACCGCCTCTGGATGATTATACCCACTCCATTCCAGAAAACACTAATTTCCCAGCAGGAATTGAGCCACAGAGTAATTACATCCCAGGTATTTTTGCCTTCTGAATTTCCTAAAACTTGGATAGATAGAAATTTTGTTCATAAACATTCAAATGTTAGTGAATTGTGGTTTCACTTTTAAAAAATGCTTCTGGATTTTGAATAGAAAAATCTGATTGGTTGGGTGGTTATTTTGTGAAATGTATAAGCCTAGTACATCCATTTTGTTTGGAGAAAAGTTTTACTTTATATTTCATTTTCTTTTGCAGTGGCTTTAATCAAAGTACTGTGAGAAGGAGAAAAGAAAAGATCTTAGTGAGTTTGTCTTAGTTGTCGAAGCTGAGAGAGATGCAGAATGTAAGCAAAATAAATGGTATAGGAAAAAAGTATTCCTGAAACAAATGTGACTAAAAATCAACCAAATAATTACTTTCTTGGGTAACTTAATAATGTTTAAGAGAAATGTAATATTTCTATAGGAGATAATAATATTTTAGTTCTATAGGTGTAGTAGTACTTATGTTATACTGAAAATCAGAAGACCTCTATTTTAATTGTCTCATCTGCACCTCAGTAATTTCTGATGAAAAATGAATGAATTCAACTTCACGGTTTTCAAATTTTGTTTGAACTCTTGTATTATTGTGATCCATTGATATTCCATGATACAGTACCTGCCTTTTTTCTTTTTACTAGTTTTAGGTGTACAAGTAACATTTTGTTATTTTTCTTGTTTTCCCCTTTTTGCTTATTTGGTTTTTTCCCCTAACACGTGTATCAAAAAGTAATTCTTTAATGTGTCCCATCATGAAAATAATGCTTATTTATTGAAGACAATTATAAAGTAAAAAAAGGAAAAAGTACTTTTTAAAAGCAGTTTTACAGATGGGAGGTGGCTACTGGTGCATTTCTTTGATTACTGTTTTATTCCAAAAGAGGTTTTAAGGCTGCTTTTGGGGTTGCTAGGAAATATAAACTTTTTGAGAAGAAAGGAGTTAAGGGCAGTATGATGGACTAGAATGAGGGAAAATGCAGGACTATAAAATAGGACAGTTCATAGGTAGAAGAATTTGGTCTTTCTTTTGTTTTTTTGTGTTTTGTTTGTTTTGGCAGCTGGCCAGTAAGGGGATCTAAACCCTTGATCTTGTTGTTACACACCATGCTCTAATCGACTGAGCTAAACAGCCAGCCTGGTCTTTGTTTTATAAACTTGTCTGGGAGTGAATTTTTGTTTATGTTTGTGTGGTGTGGTGGAGGAAGAGGTATTTTAAGTCTTTGTTGGGGGAATTACTGTTTTTCACCTATACTAGGAAACTTAGTTGTAAGCATACAGTTTTGTAAGACACTTACCCAATAATTATTTGGAAGAATTTTAACTAAAGTGTTCAGTGGCTTTCACTTGTGAATATGTTTAAGCTCATTTTTTCTTTCTTTATTCCTTTAGTTATTTAGCTTTGGGTATTTTTTAAAATGGGAAATCAGAAATGGATTAGACCTATTTGCTTTTGTGGAGAGTGGGCTTTGTCCAGCTCCAAGTAACAACAAAACCAAAGGGATCACTTTATATTCCTCTTCAAAAGAAATTTTAGGGCCGGCCCGGTGGCGCACTGGATAGTGCGCTGCTTGGGAAGCGCGGCGGCGCTCCCGTCCGAGGGTTCGGATCCCGCGTACGGACCGGCTCCCGCTCACTGGCTGAGCGAGGCGCGGGAGCAACGCCGAGGCTTGCGATCCCGTCGCCGGTCCCCGGTCCGGTACGGGGGCAACACTGAGGGTTGCGATCCGTTGCCGGACACGGAGAAAAGACAAAAAAAAAAAAATTTTTTTAACATTTCTGCAAAATACTAATAGCTTTATTATGTATTATTTTATAGACAAATAATAATGGAGCAAGGTAAAGAAAAACAATAGGATAAAGTATTATAAAGCTCAGCATTTCTTCCTGTTTCGACCTTTGTGACATTGGTAGTTAAACTGGCAAGGCTTAGCTCTGCTTCATTTTAGTAGTTTATCCTTTAAGATGTACATAACGTAATGTATTATTCTTATTTTTGTGTTCTTTATTGTTTGAATATATGAAGACATTTTATCCTTAGAATTGCAGTATTAGAAATTTTGTGGTACTGACACTTAAATGAAAAGTTTGATACTTAAGAAGTTAAAATTTGTGGTTAATTAATTTAAGAGAGATTATAAAGGATTAATATACTCCCTCTCTAACTTTTGTTAATTACAAAATTCTTTTTAGGTATGTGTCTGTGTTATTGTGTGTTGCTTAAAATTGTTCAGCAATATTAATGTTAAATTGTTGAAAATCTTTTGAACTTATTTTTCTTCCTTGATATTAGTGAAATTGTGTAAATGTTTTTTTATTTTACATGAAGACTTTTCAGCTACTTAGATGTTTCCTGAACATAAATATTTTGTTCAGAAAACATGTTGAAAGTGACACATTAGAATCCTCATACTTATTTTCAGGGAGTACTTTACCTCTGTATTGTGCAGTAGTGTATATTTGAATTGAATTTTCTATTTCAAACACTTAGAACTTACCATTTAGAAATCCCTGGAGAAATATACTTTTTAGGTTGCATTTGGACTAGATTAGTGCATTAGTTAAAATAGATACTAATGTCTTTTAAGCCAATGATTCAGAACTGAGGCATCTCAGAAGTTATATTTTTGGCTCTTGTATCAGAATATGTACATATGGGAATAAGCCAGATATATAAATAATGTCTAAGAAAATATGCCCAGAGAGCTAAATTGTATTACAAGTAGGTTTTAAGGATTCACCTGCAAGATTTGGATTAGAACCTGAATCATAGGCCCTCCATATCCAATACTGCCTTTTATGATAATATTATATAACATTTTTATTTGTTATTTGGAGTGATTCATTGTTTATCTTTGGTAGCTGGGAGAAATGTTGGTGAGATTACATCGTACCTATACCTGATTTGTTATAAATTTTTGTAGAAACACCACCTCCTGGGTATATCAGTGAAGATGGAGAAACAAGTGATCAACAGTTAAATCAAAGTATGGACACAGGTAAAAAATGTTTTAAAAAATTCCTCAATAATTATTTCTTGAATTGTTTGAAACTCACAAGAGATCTCTCTTTTAAATTTAGAGAAGTTGGGAAACATACCAAAAAAGAGAATCTTCTGTTTTGATTTAACCATATCTGAACCATCAAAGGGAGGGCCATATTGTCATTGAAAAATTAACATATGATGTTTTGCAGAATAATTGTTATAATTTTCTCTTGTTAGAGTAAATTGAAATTTGAGAATACTCACATGCTTATTTCTTTTTAAGTATTCTGTGCTTCTTTTTAAAGTTTAAGTAACCTTATGAATAAATCTCTTTGTGATAAAATACCATAATTAGCACAATAACAGATTTTCAGAGGAATTTGGGGGTAGTGGTGGGGATCAGTTTTTCATTACTCCTTTAACATAATAGTGAGTTCTGAATTGTAGTAGATTGTTAACACAAAATACCTTGAATCTGACCTAATTTGATTAATTTCGCATTTTTATCCAAATAATGATGGAGAAAAAATTTTAACATATAATAAATATTACACACCTCAAAGTTTAAAACTAGTTTTTATGTATAATAAAATGTGAAATTCAGCAGAACTAATAGGTTACCAGTGAAATCGCTTTGGTGTCATTGTCATTGTCCAGTTTGATTTTTTTCCACCCTATGTGTATCTTAAGGATTGGAAACCTTGATACCACAATGTGGCAAATTGAACCAACAGCCTTTCTACACATCTTACATTAATGCATTCTACAATTATTATAATTTGAATTATTTTTAAATGGATTAATATTGGCAGGGGAAGGAGCTTTTACAATAATTCCGTTGTTTAAATCCTTCCCTTTTTTAAGACTCCCAGGTAAAGAAGTGTCTCCTGTAGCTAATTATACTTATGGCTGTTAAAAGTAGCAGATAACTAAAAAAGGTAGATAATCTAATGATCATTAGAAATAACATGCTATATGTCTTAATGAAAATGATATTTGGCTTTCCAGATATGGCTTTTTTAGCATGCCTGGATGTCAAAGAACTCTATTCTTGAATGAACAATATTTGTTTTAGCCTTGTGACAAACAGCTGTTACTGGGGTATTTAAAAGTGAATGGCATGACCCTTAAGCCCCAAGCTGTGGGCAGGCAGGAGGCTGCAACCTCCAGTGCTCCACGGGGCCAGGCAGGTGACAGTATCCATGACCTTCTACCTTTGGGCTCAGCACTGGAGACTGGGGAAGGAGGGTGGTCACCTATCCCATGGTGGCACATGCAGCTCAGCTCTGGCTCTTGTCCTGCAAGTTGAAACAGGCTGCCCCTGAGACCTGCAGCAAAACCCACCTGCCTTTAACCTTGGAAGACATCTCAGAACCACCTGTAGTGCTCCCTGCTGCGTCCCCAGGCTCAGCTAGAGGATTCTCCAGCCCAGAAATACTCCCCAGGGACCAGAGGGGATGTTTTCCTGCTTTGCAAAACTCCCAGAGCCAAGTGGCTGTTCAGCACTCCCACCCAGCAATTACCCAGCTTATGGATGGGGAAGGTTGGCAGGTTGGGTGATCCTCCCAGCCTGTCTCAGCCCCCAGCTGGCCTGGATGGGGGAAGGCACCCACCTGTATGGACCCTTCCCTGGAAAGCAGAGAGGGGGCCCATCCTCATCCAGCATCGTATGAGGTGTCTTCAAAGAGTTTATGGAAAATTTATATTATGAAAAGCTATGCATGGACTGCAAATTTTTTTTTTTGTAGCAAAATAAACTCACTAACTTGTTATAATGTCTGAACAGGATCTAGTTTGAGGCTCTGAGAAGGATAAGACAGCACTTTGAAAAGAGCCCCTATCAGAGCAACATGAATTCTGCTAAATTGAAGCAAGAACAAACATCAGATTTATGGTGAAGCTTGGGTAGAAGAATGGTGAAATCACTGATGCTTTACGAAAAGTTTATGGGGACGACGCCCCAAAGAAATCAGCAGTTTACAAATGGATAACTTGTTTTAAGACGGGACACTACAGTATTGAAGAGGAAGCCCGCAGTGGCAGACCATTCACGTCAATTTGTGAGGAAAAAATTAATCTTGTCTGGCCCTAATTGAAGAGGACCAACGATTAACAGCCAAAACAGCCATCACTTATACATCTCACCTGGTTCAGCTTATAGAATTCTGACTGAATAATTACAGTTGAGCAAACTTTCCACTCGATGGGCACCAAAACTGTTGCACCCAGATCAGCTGCAGACAAAATCAGAGCTTTCCATGGAAGTTTTAAACAAGTGAGTTCAATATCCTGAAGTATTACTTTGAAGAATTGTAACAGGAGATGAAGCATGGCTTTGTCAGTATGATCCTAAAGACAAAGCACAATGAAAGCCATGGCTACCAAGAGATAGAAGTGGTCCAGTCAGAGCAAAAGCAGAAGTCTGTCAATAACAATGGCTATGGCAACAGTTTTTTGGGATGCTGAAATCATTTTGCTTGGTGACTTTCTGGAAGGCCAAACAAAGACGACAACTGCTTGTTATGAGAGTGTTTGGAGAAAGCTAGTCAGAGCTTTAGCAGAAAAACACCTGGGAAAGCTTCACCAGAGAGTCCTCCATCATAACAATGCACCTGCTTTGTTTCTCTCATCAAGGGCAGTTTTGCAAGAGTTTTGATGGGAAATCATTAAAAATCTACCTTATGTTCCTGATGTGGCTCCTTCCTACTTACTGTTGTTTCCTAATCTTAAAAATCTTTAAAGGGCTGCCATTTTTCTTCAGTTAATAATACAAAAAAGACTGCATTGACATGGTTAAATTCCCAGTATTCTCAGTTTTTTAGGCATAAATTAAGTGGCTGGTATCATCACTTACTAATGTGTCTTGAACTCGATAGAGCTTATGTTAAGAAAAAAAGTTTATGTTTTTGTCTTTTAATTCTATTTTTTCCACAGACTTTTTGATGTCACCTCATATATGGTCTGAGGAAACTCTGGAGGGCTTCCTGCAGGAGGTGACAGACTGTTGTAACCATGAGGCACTGTGGCCATGTGACTCACGGCTCAAGCCTGTGGTCTTAACAAAGGACTATGAAAGTGTGTGTGTTTTCTGATACTTGAAAAGAAAACTGCAGGTTCAAAACTTTAAAATGTTTGTAAAACTCTTCAAAAAAACATATTGTCAGAAATGCACGTACTTAATGTGGAATTCTCTCTTGGGTATCTCCAGCACCCAGAAGAGCTGTGTGACACACTCAGTAAATCCTGGTGAAGACTGGGCCAGGTGGGAGGCCAGGGGAGTGAATGGCATAAAAAAATGCTGAGCATCATAAACCACAGTGAGATACTACTTCATACCCACTAGATGACTATAATCAAAAAAGGACAATAAGTGTTGGTGAGGATGTGGAGAAATTGGAATCCTTATATGTTGATGGGAGGAATGTAAAATGGTTCAGCCGCTTTGGGAAAGTTTGGTGTTTCTCAAAAAGTTAAAAAAGAGTTATCATATGGCCTAGCAATTTCATTCCTGGACATATACCCAAGAGAACTAAGAACATGTCCACACAAAAACTTGTACACAACTGTTCATGTAAGTGTTATTTATAACATTCTAAAAGTAGAAACAATCCGAATGTCCAACAAATAACGAGTGGATGAATAAAATGAGGTGTATTCTTCCAGTAGAATATTATTCACCTGTATAAAAGAATGATAGTACATGAGGTGCTTATAACATGGATGAACCTTGGAAGCATTATGTTAAGTGAAAGCCAGAAACAAAAAGCCACAGGGATTCCAATTAGTGCACAAATACCTATACAACAATATAACTGAAACACTGAGGAGCAATAGTATGAATATGTTATGATAAATGAGTTAAAAAAGAAGAGAATAAGCTGGATCAGCTAAAATGAATTCAGTGTTGGGGCTAACTTTGAAACTAACAATATTTCTAATTCTATTTTAGTGGGGCAATGTTACTGACTTTCAGAATGACACATATAAAATTACTTCCTGGAATGATAGTGTGAATGGCTGGTTCATGAGATGCTAAAAGTTGGCTTGGCCACCAGTCTCTTACCCACCATCAATTCCTCTCTCAGTGTGATGGGAAGAAAGACAGTTCTGACTGATGCAGGGCCCCAATTTAGAACAAAATTGGCCTCCCCTCTAACTCTGGTCCATACCTTCCATGGGCAACGATGTAATTAAATTCGTCTTTCACACCCTGCTGGGATAAAATGAGTTAATATTTTTAAAAGAGGGCCACCAGAGGACAGATCAAGCAGAATAAGGAACTGTATGAACCAACACTTGTTACTTTCTTGCTTTAAATTTCTCTGGCCAAGCTTTCATTCTTCCTTTAATGTCTTGTGGTTGTTAGAGATCAGGCTGACATCACAAAAAATATAGTTTGATAAACTTTTGTGGTATTCTATAATCAGTCCCTTTTCAAGTCATGATTGATTTTTATGAACATATTTATTCAAACAGGTATATACAGAAATAGGGTCTAGTAGATGTATCCTAAGATGTAGATTTCATAACTCACAGTGCAGTTTTGTATCTTCTAAATGTACTGTGCTTGGTCCAGGATATACAAAGGTACAGGTTTAAAATACCTTCTAAATCTGCATTATCTCAATGGGTTGAACTGGATCTTCCAAATGATGATATGTTGGAGTCCTAACCTCCAGTACTTCAGATGTGACCTTATTTGGAAATAAGATGTAATTCTTTAAATTAAGATGAAGTCATACTGGAATAGGGTGGGCTCCTAATTTCATTTGACTGGTGTCTTTAAAAGATAAAAGAAAAGAGGATAAGGGGAAGAATGCAATGTGAAGATGAAGGCAGATATTGGAAGTAGCATCTACAAGCTAAGCAATGCCCAAGGATTGTTGGAGAAACCAGAAGCTTAAGAAAAAGGCATGAAACAGATTCTCCTCTAGAGCCTTTGAGAGAGCATGGCCTTGCCAACACCTTGATTCAAACTTCTGTTTTCCAGAAGTATGAGAGAATACATTTCTGTTCTTTTAAGCTACCCAGTTTGTGGTACGTTGTAACAGCATGCCCCAGGAAGATAATGTAGTATGTAGTAAGGTTTTGAGAGTGTATTACTAATAACAAGTGCATTTAGTTATTTGTAAATTATATGCAGATACTTGATGTAGTATATATTTTAAAGCATACACAAAAATTAGAAATTAAAGGATGATATGAAATAAGTAGAAAATAAGTTTTAACTTTTATTTTTTTAAGCCACTCATTTTGTACACTCCTAGACAGTGTTCACATACCCCACTTAGAAGACTACATCTCTAACCAAATGCATGTAGTCAGGATGGCATGATCAGACTCTGTGCTAGAATACCTGAGTTTG
The DNA here is from genome assembly GCF_000696425.1 of Galeopterus variegatus. Classification (NCBI taxonomy): domain Eukaryota; kingdom Metazoa; phylum Chordata; class Mammalia; order Dermoptera; family Cynocephalidae; genus Galeopterus; species Galeopterus variegatus. Next base: position 226,427 of record NW_007727847.1, on the reverse strand, counting down.
AATTATTCCTCTGCAGTATACTAGCTAGGTAACCTAGGCACACGGTTTCATTATGTATAAAATAAGGATAATAATAGTACCAAACTTGTGGGATTTTAACAGAGTTAATATTTGTAAAGGAATTAAAAGTGTTTCTAACTTACAGTAAGCACTATGTTAGCATATCCAAAAAAAAAAAAAAATATTAAGGGGAGAGTTAACCATAAAAGGGAAGAAACATGATTGCACAAAGATTTGAAGGAAAGTGAGTAATTGAGATCCAGAGACAGAAGCAGTTCACTTTCATGGTTAAGATCTTCTCTATAGGAAAGTAAGGATATTTGTCAAGAACAAGGTCTGAGAACTTCAGGATGGTGGTCTTACTAGCTGTGCCATTTCTTTGCCATGTTTTATAGTTTTTAGTGGAGATGTATAACATGTTTTTTATTAGCTATATTCCTCGGTGTTTTATACTTTTTAGTGCTATTTTAAATGTTACTGTTTTTTAAGTTTTATTTTACAATTGTTTTGTTCCTAGGATATAGATAAATATTTGATTTTTGTACATTGATCTTTTTGCCTGCATTCTTGCTAAGTTCACTCTTTGGTTCTAGAACTCTGTAACAGATTGCTGGGATTTTCCACATACACAACCATGTCATCTGCTGAATAAGGATAGTTTTCCTTTTTTCTTTCCAGTCTTTTTGCCTTTTCCTTTTTCTTTCCTAGCTAAGGCCTTCAGTAAAATGTTGAATAGAAGTAGAAAAAATGGAAACTTTTGCATTGTTCCTGCTTGTAGGGGGAATACTTTTGTAATTTCTCATTAAGTGGGATGTTAATTGTAAATATTTTGTATATTGTTCTTTATCTGATTGAGGAAGTTTCTGTCTGTTCCTAATGTGCTGAGTGTTTTTTTTTTTGAATGGCTGTTGAATTTTCCTCAATGCTTTTTCTGTATCTATTAAGAGGATCATGTAGTTTTACTCCTTTATTGTTATGCAGTGAATTCTAATTCTAATTCACTAAGTGACTTTCTAATGACAAACCAACCTTGACTTTATTTGGTTATGATGAATAAACCTTGGAAAATGTTTATGGATTTGATTTGCTAATTTTTACATCTTCATTTATGAGAGATTAGTCTGTTTTTCTTTTGTGAAGTTTTTATTAGTTTTAATATCATAAAATATGTTGGAAAGGGTTTTCTCCATTTTTTGAAAGTGTTTGCATAAGGCAGATCCTATTTCTTACTTAAATATTTGATAGATTTACCTGAGAAACCATCTCTTGTAGGAAAGGATTTTTTAAATTGAGGGTTATTTAGATTTTCAGTCTTCTGTGTTTGCTTGGTAACTTGTATTTTTTTTTTTCCTTTTTGTCTTTTTTCGTGACCGGCAACGGATCGCAACCCTCAGTGTCGCGCCTGTACCGGACCGGGACTGGCAACAGGATCGCAACCCATGGTGTTGCTCCCACACCTCGCTCAGCCAGTGAGCGGCCGGTCTGTATATGGGATCCGAACCCTCGGTGGGAGCGCCGCCGCGCTTCCCAAGCGGCGCACTGTAGCAGTGCGCCACCGGGCCGGCCCGGTAACTTGTATTTTATAAAAAAAAATTTTCGGGCTGGCCCAGTGGCGCACTGGAGAGTGCGCCGCTTGGGAGTGCGGCGGCGCTCCCGCTGAGGGTTCAGATCCCATGTGGAGACCGGTTCCCACTCACTGGTTGAGCGTGGTGCGGGTGCAACACCGAGGGTTGCGATCCCGTCGCTGGTCCCCGGTACGGGCGCGACACCGAGGGTTGCGATCCCGTTGCAGGTCAGTAAAAAAGACAAAAAGGAAAAAAAAGTTTTTTTTCATTTCATCTAAATTGTAGAATTTTGCTGTAAAGTTATTTCTATTGTATGTTATTCCCTTAATGTCTGTAAGATCTGTAGTAATGTCCCATTTTAAAATTTATAATACTAGTAATGTGACTTTTCTGTCTTTTATTCTTAATAAGTCTTGTAAGGGATTTATCAATTAACAGTTTCAAAGAACCAATTTTTGGCTTGTTAATTTTTCTGTTGTCTTTGTCTCTTTTTTATTTGTTTCTACTCTTCATTATTTTCTTCCATCTCTTTACTTTGCATTTAATGCGCTCTTTTTTGCCTCTTGTGGTATCCATTTAGATCATTGATTCTTTTCTAATGTAAGCATTTAAAGCTATAAATTTCCCTCTAAGCCTTATGTTAGCTCCATACTACAAATTTTCATACATTGTTTTTCATTTTATCTATTTTATAATATATTTTGTAGTGTTGAAGAGACTTTTCTCTATTCTTTCTCAGCTCCTTTGTTAAAAAGTGTCTAGTTAATATGTAGGTCTGTTTTCTTGATTGTTTTATCTCTTGATTATGGCTCAATTTTTCCTACTACTTTGCCTCCTGCTCTTTAATTGGATTCTGGGTATTGTATATAAAATAATACTTGAGATTAGTAGTGATAGTATTTTCTCCCTGGAAAGACTCTCTTTTTTCTCTCCCTGGTTGCTAAGTTGAGGTGTTTATCTCTTCTGTATAATTAGGTAGGAGTTGAGTTGGATAGGTGATAATTTAGTGCTTTAATTAATATCAGATCATCTAGGTTTTGGGGTGAGTCAGTTCCTAACTCAGCCGAGTTGAGTGTGAGTATGGCAAGACTGCAGGATATCTCATTGCTTTATAGTCTCTCCCAAGACTTCCTGTCTTGCCATGTCCTTAGCTAAAGACATCTGTGTTAGACTAGCTTTGTTCTTGGGGCTTCTTAGATTCCAGTTGCCCATGCATGACCATTAAAATTTTAGTTGACTTCTCCTTTGGTAAGCCCAATCCTGTGTATGGAACCTAATAAAGAAACATGAGGAAGTGGTCATGCATTGTGTATTTCTTAAGCTGGATTTGTTATATGTAATGTCTATTGTTTTCATTTCTTTTTCTTTTTTTTTTTGGCTTAACCTCATAACTTTTACCATTATTCTATGTAAAATGAAAGTTAAACAGGGTTTTACAGAAAAAATTATGATTCAGTACTTTGAACTGTACAACAAATGAATGTTCATTATAAAAGAATTAGAATGCACAATTAGGTAAAATAGGAAAATTTAAACATTACATGTAATTACATCTAGCAGAACATTTTAACTTAAAAAGGTTCAACATTTAGCAAAAATTAAAAACAGAACGTGGTGTTAACTTCATAGGAAAATACAAATAGCTAGAAAATGGCAGAGAAATTCATACCTAAGATGTCAGATTTTAGAGTTCCAATTCTTGGATACTACACTAGACATCCTCTGGCTGGTTTCAGATGAAATGGGGAGAAATGGGTGATATATCACATTATATCAGCAATAGGTAAGACATGGGTGAGGTAAGACAGGGTGGTGATTAGAGTGGGATGAGGTGGAAGGAATAACCCAGCATGATTTCCAGTTTTCTGGAAGGTCTGTGAACACTTTGGTCTGTATTCAGTAAATTAAATTTTTTAAGACATACATTTTTTATTGTATGTATTTCAGGTGTACAACATGATGTTTTGATATGCATAGTGAAATGGTTACCATAGTCAAGCAAATTAACATATCAGTCATCCCACATAGTTACGTGTGTGTGTTAAAAACCCCTAAAAACTTACTCTCAGCAAATTTCTGGTATATAAGACAATATCATAACCGTAGTCCTCATGATATACGTTAAATCTCTAGACTTGTTCACCCTGTGTATCTGAAATTTTGTGCCATTTGGCATAGCTCCCCCCTTTCAACCTCCATTCTCCACGTTGCTATTATTGTTTCTATGTATTTGCCTTTTTTCTTTTTTTTTAACATTCCACATATAAGTGAGATTGTGCACTGCTTTTCTTTCTGTGTCTGCCTTTTTTTTTCAACCTCCATTCTCCACGTTGCTATTATTGTTTCTATGTATTTGCCTTTTTTCTTTTTTTTAACATTCCACATATAAGTGAGATTGTGCACTGCTTTTCTTTCTGTGTCTGCCTTTTTTTTTTTTTTTTTCCTTTTTGTCTTTTTTACTGACTGGTAATGGGATCGCAACCCTCGGTGTCGCGCCCGTACCGGGGACCGGCAACAGGATCGCAACCCTCGGTGTTGCGCCTGCACCGCGCTCAGCCAGTGAGTGGGAACCGGTCTCCACATGGGATCCGAACCCTCAGTGGGAGCGCCGCCACTCTCCAGTGCGCCACCAGGCCGGCCCGTGAGTCTGCCTTTTTTGACATAGTATAATGTCTTCCAGGTTCATTCATGTTGTTGTAAGTGGCAGGATTTCCTCCTTTTTTAAGGCTGAATATCATTCCATTCTGTATATATACCACTGTTCCTTTATTCATCTGTCAGTGGGACATGTAGGTTGTTTCCATATCTTGGCTATTGTGAATAAAAGCAGCAAGAGAAAAGCAGCATGTCATATATAAGATAACTCTTATTACACTGTCAGTGGGTTTCTCAGCAGAAACCTTGCAGGGCAGGAGAGAATGGGATGAAAAGAACCTGTCTGCAAAGAACACAGTCTGGCAAAGCTGTCCTTCACAAATGAAGGAGAAATAGAATTTCTCTGACAAACAAAAGCTGAGGGAGTTCATTACCACTGGACTTGCCTGCAAAGAAATGGTAAAGGGAGTTTTTAAAGCAGAAACAAAAGGATGCTAATTACTAATACGAAAGCCTATGAAAGTATAAAAATCACTAATAAAGGTAGATACATAGTGAGATTTAGAATAATATACTTTTAAAAGTTCATGGAAAAATTTGTACTATCTTTTAATTCTGTTTTTCCACAAACTTTTTGAAGTGCCCTCGTTCTCTAATACTGTAGTGGTGGTGTGTAAATCACTTATCTCTAGCATGAAGGTTAAAGGAGAAAAAACTATTAAAAATAACTATAGCTACAATAATTTGAGATACACGATATAAAAACATGTAAATTGTGACATGAAAAACAGAACAGGGTGGAAAGTAAAAGAATTTTTGAATGCAATCAAAGTTGTTATCAGCTTAAAATAGACTATTAAAACTGTGAGATGTTTTACATAAGGCTCATGGTAACCACAAAACAAAAACCTATAGTGTATACACAAAAGATAGAAAAAAGAATCAAAGTAAATTAAAACCACAGTGATGTATCATTACACACATATTAGAATGGCAAAATTCACAACACTGCCATCACGAAGTGCTGGTTAGGATGGGGAATGATAGGGGCTCTCATTCATTGCTGGTGTGAATGCAAAATGGTACAGCCACTTTGGAAGTCAGTTTGGCGATTTCGTACAAAACTAACCGTGCTCTTACCTTTTAAGTCTTGCTTCTTGGTATTTATGCAAATGAATTGAAATCATCCACACAAAAACCCGCACATGGTTGTTTCCAGCAACTTTATTCATAATTGCCAAAACTTGGAAGCAACCAAGATATCCATAATAGGTGAATGGATAGATAAACTTAGTAATGAAAGAAGCTAATCTGAAGAGGCCGATACTGTGCAATTCCAACTATTTGACATTTTGGAAAAGGCAAAACTATGGAGACAGTAAAAAGATCAGTAGTTGCTAGGGGTTATGAGAGAGGGAGGGATGAGTAGGTGGAACACAGGGCATTTTTAGGGCAGTGAAACTATTCTATAAGATACTCCAAATGGAATGGTGGATAATGTATCATTATACATTTATCAAAACCCATAGAATGTATAACACTGAGTGTGAGCCCTAACGTAAACCATGGACTTTTGATGATAATGATGTGTCGGTGTAATTTCGTTGACTGTAACAAATGTACTGTTATGGTGTGGGGGTGTTGATGGTGGGGGAGGCTGGGAGGAGGCAGGGATGTATAGGAACTCTTTGTACTTTATAAAAGCTCAGTTTTGTTGTGAACCAGAAACTACTCTAAAAAATAAAGCCTATTTTTGAAAGAAGTTTTAAAAAGATTTTAATGTCACCTTAAAATCTGTATCAAAACATATTTTTAAAAAAACTGGGGTAAATATTTGTAAATGGATGACAAGTTCAAAAACTGATCTGTAAATTAAAAAACTTGCAAATCAAAAGGAAAAAGACAGCAGTTAATAGAAAAATAGTCAAAAAGGAGATTAATGCACTATAATAAATAAAAAGTTACCCCCTTTAAACCTATTAAATTAGCAGATGTTAACATGTAGTGACATGGTATGAAAAAATACTCGCTTATAAATTCTTGGTGAAACTAAACATTTTGGGAAGGTACTTTCATATGTATTTATAAAAATTTAACATTCATATTCCTTTTTATTCAACATTTCCTCTTTGAAAAATGTATCCTCCAAATATGTGTGAACTGATATGCAAATACACAGCACAAAGATTTCTCTAGATGTTTTAGCTGCAAGTAACAGACACTACTGATTCAAACTGGCTGAAATAGTGAGGATATTTATTACCTCTCATAGCTGGAAAGCCTATGGTAGGCCAGACTTCAGTAGCAGCATTAATTAATTAATTAATTAAATTTAATTTAATTTTTAATTTTTTTTTAAAAAGATGACTGGTAAGGGGATCTTAACCCTTGACTTTATGTTGTCATCACCACGCTCTCCCAAGTGAGCCAACTGGCCATCCTTATATCAGGATCCAAACCTGTTGCCTTGGTGTTATCAGTACCACACTTTCTCAAGTGAGCCTCAGGCCAGCCCAAAGTAGCAGCATTTATATATGAATAATTCTTAGGTTAATTATCAGTTCCTTGCCTCTGTTTTTAAAAAATGTTTTCTAAAAGTTCTGTTCCCCAATAAATTATTAGCTTAATTTAAATTTTTAAAATTTTATAATGAATCTTTCTTTTTATAATCTATAATTCTAAATTTTGTCATATCTGACTGAAATTAATGAACTGTGACCATACTGGTCACTTCTGATAAGTATTTATTAGAGGAATAAATAGTTAAAAGATATGAATAATTGCACAGTTTCCTCCATTTCTAATAGTGGCTTTGTTTATTTAATATCTGCTTCAGGAAACAGTAAATTTTAGTTCATTGTTCTAAATATATTTTGACCTTTCTCAGTTGTACCTGTTGTGACTTGCCAACTAATTTTCAAACTGAGGGACAAAAAAAGAACATAACTTACTTGTGTAGTGGAAGACTCTTCTGTCCTCTAACAAAATCGTCATCATCTGTTCTCTCTTTCTGATTCATCTGTTTATCTGAGGGCTGCCATTTCACCTTTGTTGTGTGGTATTATATGACATAGTTATAGTGGTGCATGGTAGTGGTGAGGGGGACATAAGAAAGTCTGACTTATTCTACATCTCTGCCATATGTGTACATTTGAAGCTTGGAAGCTGTAGGACATGTGTTCTTTTAAAAAAATTTCCCTAAATGTGTAGAGAATTATAAAACAATGTATCCTATATTTAGAATAAGATTGTTTAACGATGTCATAAGTATGTATGCATGTATTGAAACAACAAACCACCCCATAAAAATGGACAGTTGAAAAAAGTTTTAAAAATTTAGTTGCATGGAATTGAGCAAAGTAGTCTCTTAATGACCTTTTTCCTATTGTCTGTGATGTTTTGTTATTATTTTGTGTATTTGTGCCCCCTTATTTTCTTGATTATATTTAGCCTGTTTACCTAAAATGGGAAGAATTAGATAATTTTCTAGGAAAATATAATTTATCAAAACTGACTCCAAAAAAGTTATCTTAACAAGTCAATTTTCGTAGAAGAGATAGAGAAATGTCTCAGCATAATCCCTAGAAAGTTATTAACTGCAAATAATTTTACAGGAAAATTCTACCAAACTTTTAAAGAATTTGCTATTATAGTACTGCTTAAACTTTAACAGAGTGTAGAAAAAAACAAAAATTCTAGATTGTCATAACAGTAATCACAGAACACACGTAAGTCTACAGGCTAGTATTGCTTGAGACTACCCATGTAAAAATCCTAAATAAGTAATTTTATCTCCCAGTTTCAAAGCCAGTATTGTGCTTAATGGGAAAATACTAGAAGCATTACCTTAAAGTCAAGAGTAAAACAAGAATATCCATTGTCACCACTGTTTTATCAAAGTGTGACAGAAACCCCGAAATGATTAATTAAATCATGCTGCATGATCAAAATTAGGATTAAGAGTCACAAAACAGATGACCAAATATTTGCAACACATACTGTGAAAGGACTAGTACCCCTAATACATAAAAGTCTTCTACAAATCAGTATGAAAAGCAATCAACACCAGAATAGAAAAATGAGCAAAAGAACAGAACAGACTATTCACAGAAAGCAAATACAGTGTGAACAAGTGTGAAGCTGCTCAGTGGCATTTGTAAGAGAAATGCAGATTAAAACTATACTTGTGGAGATCGTGTTTTTACCTGTCAACAGTCACACCATGGACATCTCCATACCATTTATATTGTTACTGGGAATGTAATTTGTACAACCTCTGAGTGATAATTTTAGCAAAATCCATCAAAATTGCAAATGCACGGACCCTTTGACCTCGCAGTTTCTTTTAAGAGTCTGTTCAGACATGATTGGAAGTATGCAAAATGTGCAAGATTAGTTGTTGCAGTCTTGTTTCTTAAATCAAGAGAGCAAAAATAGCCTGACTGTGCACTAATGTGGGATCATAATGTACCATAATGTAATATTATGCAGCTAAGTGATAGGCAGATAGGTAGATATACAAGTAAATAATAAGGAAACATATTAACATAAACAGTCTCTGATAGAATAAGTACAGTAGACCCTTGAACAACAGGTGTTGAACTTGCATAAACAAAGGGCTGACTTTTCATAAGCATGGGTTCTATTAGTTCTTAACTAATTAAATACTTAACTGGTTAAGTTGCTTAACTACTTAAGGAACAGTGTGGGGGGAAAGTTACAGGCAGATTTTCAGCTGCTCAAGAGGTAGGCACTTCCAGGCCCCTCGGTATTCCAGGGTCGTCTGTAATATAGAAGTTCAGAACTGTTTCACCATTTGTATGTGATGGGGTAGGGGCACAGAACAGAAATATGTTTGCTTATACGCTTCATACAGTATTTCTGGAAAGATATACAAGGGACTGTCAACATTAGATGCCTTTGGGAAGGGAAATTGTGTGACTAGAAGGACTATTTATACCCTTTTGTGCCTTTTATATATTGAAGCCCCCCATATTAACTAAAATAAAGCAGTTATATATTTTGAATTCTTGGGATTTAAGTTATCTGTGTACTATTGATGATAATTACGAACAGAAACAACCAGTTTTATTATTACTTGATTAGAAGTTCTGGAAATACTTAAACATCTATTTGTAAATTTAATCCTTTTGTTTTAGGATCTCCAGCAGAACTGTCTCCTACTACTCTTTCTCCTGTTAATCATAGCTTGGGTAAGTTGCCGATACTTCTCCTTACTGCTTTTATACTGTATCACCTACTTAGTAAAAGTCATTTCTGAAAATTATTTTTCATATATGTGAGAAAGTGTTCCCAATGAATAAAATTATGCAAATGGTTTAAGTTAGTACTATTTAAAAATGGTATTGTTATCACGCCCCAATATTACTCTCTTTGTACATATGAGCATAAGGAATGAATAATCTTTTTATTTGTTGAAATTATATTCTTTATTCATGGGAAATTTTAAAACCTGTTATGGCTAGATTTTCATGGGTGTGTTTTATTTTATGTCTAGTAGTAGGAGTTATTAATGAGGTATGTGTATAAATATATTCACATATGCATATCACATAAATGTGTATATGTGGTATAGATGATATATATATGAGAAGTGAATGTGTGTGTACATATATATGTGTGTGCATGTGTATGTTTCTGTAATTTATTTTTAGCCCTCATTTTATCTTTCTGTTTCACAATTTCTCTTCAGTTTCTCCACATTCACAATTTATTCTACAAAATTGTCTGTTTTTTTTCTTTCATAATATTCCTTATGATACATTTTAGTTAAAAATACAGAAGTTAAATACATGTGATCTTGGTTTTCCCATGAAATAAGTAGTGTCTCGACTCCAAATTGTTTCCGCTTGCACACTCTCGTGTCTTAGTACATTCTAGTTCTTAAGAATGCTTAGATTTTCTGTTTTTATAACTAGGGTCACTCACCAAGAATTGCGTGTTAAAATAGACAAATGTCAAAAATATGTCATATTTTGTATCCTTTTATTGTGACAATTTTTCCTCTTTTAGCTTTCAACTTACTAATCTTTGCTCCAGCTTTTTTCTACTTTATCCTACCCAAAATTAGCTTTCTTATGCATTTTAGAAATGCACAAAGCGTGGCAAGTTGACTTACTTTGCATATGGAATTAGACTAAAACTACTGGAAAACAAATAATCCAACATAAAGTGACTAAATGAGATGGAGGAAATTTGAAAAATTGAAAATCCAGTATGATCTATGGAGTCTGGAGTTCTGTAAGAAAAATAGGGAAAATCTCGTATTATCTGTGGAAACTGATGTACATGTTATGTCTACTTCCTGAGCTGTTGCTGGTGTAGGCTGGCATAGAGTATGTAAACATGATGATATTCAATCTGTTTTTGGCTTGAGTTGTTCACACAACATTTCTCCCTGTTTTTCCCCCCCTCAGATTTGCAGCCAGTTACTTATTCAGAACCTGCATTTTGGTGTTCAATAGCATATTACGAATTAAATCAGAGGGTTGGAGAGACCTTCCATGCATCACAGCCCTCACTCACTGTAGATGGCTTTACAGATCCATCAAACTCAGAGAGATTCTGCTTAGGTTTACTCTCCAATGTTAACCGAAATGCTACGGTAGAAATGACGAGAAGGCATATAGGTATGTTCTATTTTACCATATCAAGAGCTTGTTGCAAATAATCGCCCAGCATCTGTCAGTTTAAGTGCACAGGCTTCGCTACTTTTAATAGATCCTGATGATTCTTCATTCTGCAAACTCTTATCTTCAACTATTTTAGCATCCTTGATACTGGGAAGTCTTTCAGTAGATAAGTGTGTTAAAATAATTTTAATTTGGGCCGGCCCAGTGGCGCACTGGGTAGTGCGCCGCTTGGGAAGCGCGGTGGCGCTCCCGCCCGAGGGTTCGGATCCCACATACAGACCGGTTCCCGCTCACTGGCTGAGTGAGGCACGGGAGCAACACCGAGGGTTGCAATCCCGTTGCCGGTCCCTGGTCCGGTACGGGGGCAACACTGAGGGTTGCGATCCGTTGCCGGACACGGAAAAAGACAAAAGACAAAAAAAAAAAAAATTTTAATTTGCTGAGTCTCTACCAGTCCTAAAATTGTCATGTTCAGATTTGGGGGTTACAATTTTTACAAATCATTTTTTTCAAATTTACAAATTTTTTTCAGTTTGTTTATATCTCCTGAATTTTTTTTTTCCCCTTCAGTGAGTGTTCATATATTAAATCAAATCTGCTCACTATTAATCTGAGTTGAGGTACGTAAAACAAGAACTTCCGTTTAATATACTTCAAAATATAATTCAGAGGATCTCAAAATATGGCCTGGGAACCTCTAGCCAAGTTTTTGCAGCAAGTTTTTGAGGTCAAGACTATGTTCATAATGGTACCAAGATGTTGTTTGCTAGTTTTTCTCTCATTCTCCCATGAGTGTATTTTGGACTATTCCAGAGGCTACATGACATTTGATTTTGGAGAGGTGAAATGTAGATCTGATGTAAGAATCTAGCTCTTTTCTGTTATGCCAGACATTAAAGAGACGTAAAAAATTTGAAACATTGCCACTCTTCTAATTTTTTTTTATGTTGGAAATAGTTTTTCATAAATATTATCGTTATTAATGTTATTATTTATGTTAATTTATAATGGGTTTATTATTTAACAGTGAGGTGAGAAAGTTTGGGAGTCACTAATAATTGAACATCATTCTAGTCACCTCAAGTTAACTTTGCCTCTGTTTCCTTTGGATTAATCATCATCGTCTGTAAGAAATAATGGTGATTACCAAAGAATTATTTTGATACTGCAAAATGATAGTGACTAGGAGGTCAGTTTCTTGGCTCCATGGGGTAGTTCTCAAATCTTGTTTCATGTATACATTTGGACAATCTTGTTAAGGTACCCAGCTGTCATTGTATGTAAGGAAGGACTTTGAATATCCATGCCTACTTTAACTAAAATAGTTGGGGGGGGGGGTTGTATGTGTATTAATTGGGGTTCTGCATAAAAATTTAACAGGTTTTCTATGCCTTATTCACTTTTTCATCCAGGATTTTAGATTGCTATTAATTATTAGATCTTTTTACTTTTGAATTTCTAGTTTATTAGATGGCTTTGATCAGAGAATATAGCCTGAAAAACCTCTACTTTTTGGGCTTAGTGTTTTCCTAGTGGTCAAGCATGTGACTAATTATTTTACAAATATTCTATAATCTTAAAAGAACAGGGTTAACAGGCATGCTATTAAATCTGCCTTGTTCGTTGTTTTATTGGTTATCTTTTGCCGTGTAGCAAATTATCACACACTTAGCAGCCTGAAACAACATAAATTTATTATCTCAGTTTCTGTGGATTAGGAGACCTGGCATGGGTTAGCTGGTTTCTTCTCAGGGTTAAATGGGCCTAAAGTTGAGGGGTCAGCTGGGCTGTGTTCTCATCTAAGCTCACATGATGGTGGCAGAACTCAGTTCCTTGCAGTTGTAGCACTGAGATCCTCATTTCCTTGCTGACTGTCAGCTAGAGGTTGCTCTCACAAACTAGCTATGTTCCTTCCCACGTGGTCCCTTGGCAATGGCTAATGTCTCTTTGTGTTGGATCCTTCTCGCTCTTGCTGTGAATCACTTGAGCCCAGGACAGCCCATTCCCTTTTAAAGGATCACTGTATTTTAAAGGACCGCCAAAGAACATAGCTCTTTCCTGTGGTCAGCTGGTTTGCTACCTTAATTATGTCTGAAAAATCCATTAACAGTAGCACCCAGTGTTTGACTGAATAATAGAGGTGTGTGCACACCAGGGCTGAGACTGTTAGGTGCCATCTTAGAACTCTGCCTGCCTCTCACAGTTGCTTTTTTCCAGTCCTTACATCTAATTTTTTTGTGTGTGTTTTTGGTTTTTCAAATTCTGTAAGAGGTATATTAAAATTTCCCAGTATAATTTTTTCTTACCTAATCCTGCTTATGTATTAAGAGATTTAGTTGCCACCATAATACGAGAGGTCTTCAAAAAGTTCATAAAAAGATTTATATTATCTTTCAATTCTGTTTTTCCACGAACTTTTGGAAGTACTCTCCTGTGTAGTTTTAAAAAGGGCAAATGACTCAACCTCTTAATGTTTTTTTTATCTTTTTTCTTAACTTTAGTTGGATCTATAAGGAAAGACTTACGGTGAAGATATATTTGTCCAAACACTAGTTAATTCCTTCAGATTAACTCAATTTTTTTTTTTACTTATTTTAAGGTGATATATAATTTGTATGAAACTTTTACTATCCATGTGCTTTTCTACATTGTTTATATATTTTTGAGAAGTATATATTTCTTTTAAAAATCAGTCAAATCATTTTAAAAAAATACTTGGAAAAATGTATAGTGATGTATTTCAAAGTTAGACTTCAGAAAAACATAACTGTCAAAAAGGTCATGGAAATTCTTCATATCATTTTAGAATTCCTCCAAGAAGAGTCTTCCAAAGTCACACTGAAATAGTAAATGTTATAAACTAATCCCATATGTATTTTGTTTTAGGAAGAGGAGTGCGCTTATATTACATAGGTGGGGAAGTTTTTGCTGAGTGCCTAAGTGATAGTGCAATCTTTGTGCAGAGCCCCAATTGTAATCAGAGATACGGCTGGCACCCTGCAACAGTGTGTAAAATTCCACCAGGTATGGATTCAACAATGTGAATAAATCTATCACATCAACTTGCTTAGTTTTTTTAGTTGCTCATTTTAGGAATCAAGAGATGATTTGCATGCTTGAGTTCTAAGATCTGTAGCCCTTTTAAAATTATTTTCTAATAATGATACTCTTTTTACAGTTTCTTTTACTTTTTTCAATCATAGGCTGTAATCTGAAGATCTTCAACAACCAGGAATTTGCTGCTCTTCTGGCTCAGTCTGTTAATCAAGGTTTTGAAGCCGTTTATCAGCTAACTAGAATGTGCACCATAAGAATGAGTTTCGTGAAAGGGTGGGGAGCAGAATACCGGTATGAAATCCATATTTTCTTAAATTTCTACCATGTACTTATTTTTTTATTTCATTCTTGCATCTTCTGGAGTTCATTTGTATCTATTTTCATTGAGTTTATGAAGTCAGGAGATCTTTATGTAAAATAACGAAAGAAAGTTGGAGGCCTCTAGATTCAAAACCATTCCAAATTACTATGCTGGCATTATAGAAGATATGATTAAAAATGTACAGACATGCATTTTGACATAATGTAGAGTGTTAGATACCATAAAAGGGGGGTATTTGAAGAGTTATGTCAGTTTATGGAAGGAGGGGTGTTTTCACTTGGGACTCAGGGAAGGCTTTCCTGGTGCATGATCTAGGTTCTGAAAGATGCATAGGACTTCAGAAGTCATAGATGAGGGTGGGAAATGATAATACTGGTAATAAAATAGCAGTGCAGTCTGAAGTATAGAAAGTAGAGAAAAATAAGGGTGGGCAAGTAAATCAAGACCAGTTGAAAATGAGGTTAACAGGTAGAACTTTATTCAAGAGTAGAAGGGGTACTTGATGTGTCCCAGGCATTGTGCTATGTTTTAAATACAGTATCTAAGAATTACTGTTTATGTTGTTAATCCTTCTTTATAAGGCTGAAATATAAGAAATTGCAATCTTCGTAGGTAGTAAATGGTTTAAACCAATACATATTTGGAAATAGGCTTAGAAGAGTTCATTTGCCCAAGGACACATTGTAAATGGTTGAGATGGTGCTGGAAGATAGATCTTCTTGACTTTTAACCACTTCTCTAAGGATAGTAGTAACAATTACATAATTGAGTTTTACAAAAACTAATTTATCAGTGAATAAGATAAACTGGGTTATTGCTAAATTAAACAATAGATTGGATTCCACATCAAAGAGAGGGAAGACTTCTTCAGCATATTTAAGAACAGAACTTAAGTAAAATACTTTAGTCTTTCTCTAACTCGTAATACTTACTGTCTGTGTGCCTGGTTAAGAAATATTCATATAGTAATTATATTCCTGCTTCATCCAGCAATTTGTTCCCTTCAGAATTTATTTCATTTGATTTGGACTTGATTCCCTATCTTTAAAAAGATTTGTGAGACATCTGACTTTTGAGGTGGTGAGATTTTAGGTCTGCTGGTTGAATACTTTAAAAATGTTTTATATGTCTTATATTTATATTCTAGAATAAAGACTTGTTACTATTTTGCCTAAGTTATATTGATAGAATAATTAATTTTATTTTGCTGTAGTTCTCTTTTGTTTTGATCATTATACCCTTTTGAAATGTGATACCTTTAAAGAATACTGAATGCCTTTCTTCCTTCTGGACTTGAATTGACCTGAGTTGATAGTAAAATTATATTCAAATGACATTATCTGATAATAACTTTTTAGGTTAGACATCTCTTTTGCTTCAAAAGTTTAGAATAGTGTAGAATATGGTAGAAATTTAATGGAATTAAGAGGGAACTATAGAGGGTGGGGAGAATTCCATGCATAGGTCTTCTTCTAAGAACAGTTTTAATTGTTGGAGAGATACTGGCCTTCTTCATTCACTGTGGACTCTGCCGTTCTTTACTGCAGAGATGAATTAAAATCTTTAAGTATAAAAGCCATAATATACAGTATGTTTTTATGGGTATTTGGAGCCAGGTACATCTGACTTTAGATAATCAAGTAATTTCCTGTAACATTTACAAATCAAAATGTCAGATACCCATTTGTGAACCATACGTACCTACAGAAACTTTGTCTTTAATGATGCTGGAGCCAAGGAAGTACAGCTAATCGTTAGGTTTCTAAATCTACTTTTTAGTTTCTTTAATGTCAGATTGATTGTCTGCATAAAAACTAGGAAATGCGGTAAACAGGGAATTTAGATGTATGAAGAATTCATATTTAATTGAGAAATATGTCTGAGTTAATTGAATCAGTACTGAAGTAAATAAATAAAGTATAGGGGGGTGGATAATACTTCAGGTACGTTTCGTGCTCAAATAAGAGTAGTGGCAGACTTCTTATACCTACTTCCTTTCAGTGACCTGGATTAAGATTTATTTCCCAAAGGAGAAGTGAGGCAGGGGAGGGAAGGCAGCTAGTACCATTATTAAGGCATCTACCACAGTGAGCAGGTCACTAGAGTTTACACCCTGGGAGAAGTCTGGGAAACCATAAAGAACCTACAGAATTATCTCACTCAGGAGAAAGGAAGCTTGCCATTTAAATGTTAATTCCTGTGTTGTTGGTTGAGGGCTGTTCCTGGGGATGTTAATTTCCTGGCACTTCTGGCCTGGTGCACGTGTGGGCATAGTAGAGGTTTATCAGGCACAGAAATTCAGATACCTGCAATTGGGAATTTGGCTAGGAGCACTCTGAAAAATCTGAAGAGTATATAGCAGGACACCGACACCATCTGCTACAGAAAATCACATCCTTAGAGATACAGTTTTAAATTATATTGGGCATGTGTCACTTGGAGATGAAGTTGATAATGGATTTATCTCATGTTCGAAGGACTGTCACAGTGAAGAAGCAAGCAGACTTACTGACTTATTCTATATAGCAAATACGACAGAATTAAAGTCAGTGCATGGAAGTTACAGGACGTCACTGAATAATTTGTGATTTCCAGAGAGTAGCCCTTTTTGTTGAAGTACAAGAAGTGTTTTTTATCAAAAGCCTGAGTGATGTTGCTAAAAGGGTTGTGCGTTGGCTTTGTCAAGGAAGGTTGAACTCAACTTTTAACATTCTGTGGTAAGAAATTAGCTTGAGTCAAAGTTCTGTTTTCTTTTGGTATACTTTAAATTTGGGGCTGGCCTGTTTGCTCAGTTGGTTAGAGTGCTGCCTTATAAAACCAAGTTCAAGGGTTCGGATCCCCACACCAGCTAGCCACCAAAAAAAAAAAATCGAACCCTGTTCTATTTTGACTCCATTTGATATTTGAGTATTTTCTTTTCTGTGGTTGATTTAATAAGTAGGATGACTGTAGGTCTCAGTTTGCTTGGGGCAGTGCTGGTTTACACTACTCCTCCTGGCCTGATTATTAATAGTGCCTACATTTTATCAAAGGAATTTCTGTAAATTTTTAAAGCATGTATCTTAACATAGCCATGTTCTTTGAATTTTACAGTCATTTTCTTATATTCTTTTTAACAGAAGGCAGACAGTAACAAGTACTCCCTGCTGGATTGAACTTCATCTGAATGGACCTCTACAGTGGTTGGACAAAGTATTAACTCAGATGGGATCCCCTTCTGTGCGTTGTTCAAGCATGTCATAAGGCTTCATCACCAGTCAAGTCCCATCAGTTGACTTAATAAAACAACTCTTCTGTCATAGTATTTGTGTGTGGTCCCCACGGACTGTTTACTATCCAAAAATTCAAGAAAGAAAACAGCACTTGAGGTCTCATCAGTTAAAGCACCTTGTGGAATCTGTTTCCTATATTTGAATATTAGATGGGAAAATTAGTGTCTAGAAATACCCTCCCATAAAGGAGGAAGAGAAGATTTTAAAGACTTAATGATGTCTTACTGGGCATAAAACTGAGTGTCCCAAAGGTTTATTAATAACAGTAGTAGTTATGTGTACAGGTAATGTATCATGATCCAGTATCACAGTATTGTGCTGTTTATATGCATTTTTAGTTTGCATAAATGAGGTGTGTGTGTGTGTGCTGCTTCTTGATCTAGCAAGCCTTTATAAAGTTATAGTACCTAATCTGTTATTCCCAATTCTCTGTTATTTTTGTGTGTCTTTTTTAATATATAATATATATATCAAGATTTTCAAATTATCATTTAGAAGCAGATTTTCCTTGTAGAAAAACTAATTTTTCTGCCTTTTACCAAAAATAAACTCTTGGGGGAAAAGTGGATTAACTTTTGAAATCCTTGACCTTAATGTGTTCAGTGGGGTTTAAAGTCATTCTTTTTGTCTTTATTTACTGCTAAATCCCATTATGAGGAAACCCTACCAAAAATCTTTCCAAGCCTCTTTTATCTGTTCCCACTTTTGTCCTGATACCAAAACAGTGTGTGTGACACTATCACCAGTAATATGAGGGTACTTGAAAAAGTTAATGGAAAGATTTGTATTATTTTTTTTTCAAGTACCCTTGTCGTTGCACTGATAACTACTGGTACCAGTTAATTCTGGGATACAGTAAAAATTCATGTGGAGTAAGTCCCCTTGTCTTACAACCAAATTTCAACAAATAGTAATTGACTTGTATAACCTATTGAGCAGTCTATTGATTTATTCTTCCACGTTGTAAAAAAGGCACAGGTGGCAGTATGATTATTTTCAGGGATATGCTAGAATTACTTCAGTATATTTATCCTTTTTTAAAGCTAATCTATAAATATAAGGGGTCTTTTTTAAAAAAAAGGTATTTTAACATATTTCAACAGAAGGCCTTCTGCTTATTGATTTGAGTAATTTCGTTTGATGTAGTTACCGTATTGTATTATGAAATGGACCTTTTGTAAATGTAATTCCTCTGCAGAATACCTAGAAAAGTGATGCTGAGCTATGATCAGCAGATAGGGGCCATTTGTTTTTAAGGTATGTTGTATTCAATTTATAAATTGAATGTTATTTTACATAATTATGAATTTAGAATTTTAAAAATTGGGAGAAATTGTTTAGCAGGGTTTTTTTAAGTGTATAATTACCTGCAGTCTGAGCTGTTCTTAAGTAATCCTGGGTATGTGGTTGACCATATTTTATGCTCTTCAGTGAGAGGAGATTCCAGAAGCTTTGTTGGTAGTCCATTCTGCAGCAGATAATTATTATGTCTAATGTTGACTCATTACAATTTAAACGTTTCTTATTTGCATCTCAGTAGAAATGGAAAATAACCACTCTGGATCCCCTTTTCATAAATTTTCATATTTTTGAAGATAGATATCTTTGGTACTTGTTCTTTGAAACCATATTCACCTGTATCTACAGGTATCATTTTCTATACTTTGAACATTTGATTGTTTTTTACTGGATACTCCCCATTTTCCTATATTTGTGTGTATGTGTTCATGTAAATTAGATATGGTAATTTTTTTATTCGTGCAACAAATATTTATTGTTCACCTGTTATGTGCCAGGAACTTTCTTAGCCTTTGGCTAAAGGTGAACAAGACAGCTACGGTCCCTGCCTTTGCTGAGACAGCAGTTACTCTACCCTTAATCATCTTATTTGTCTGCGAAGGAGATAAACAGGGTCCTGTGCTAGAGAGTAACAGATGGGACGCTTCAGGTAGGACATCGGGGAAGGCCTCTCTAAGGAAGTGAGGCTTGAGCTAAGACCTGCCATGGAAGGAGCAAGCCATGTGATGAGCCAGGGGAGGTAAGCATTCCAGTTGAAGAGAACAGCATCAAATGCAAAGGCTCATGCTACAGGAAGCCCATTATTAGGTATTAATGCTTTATACAAAAACCTCTGTACAAATCCATACTTGAAGAGCAGAATGATGCTACACTTTATCATGTTTTGAAGGTGGCCTTATTTTGTGGTAGACTGCTTTGTGTCATTCTCACTAATATATTTTCTTCCTCACACCTTTGCTGTAAAAATTCCTCATTTTCACCAGGTCAATACCACTTAACAACCTTTCTTGTGCAAATTTTCACTATCGTAGTGACCTCTTGCTTCAGACTTCCTGCTGCCTGTTAATTATTACTTCTGCTGTTCATCCTGTGATTAGAGTTAAATGTATTACCACTGTCAGGCCTGCTCGAGCTAGTCATTAGAGCTTCTGTCTGTCTTTGGAAGTTTTTACTTAAGAACTTACAGAGATGTTCGGAAACAGTTCTGTTAGGGGACAGAGAACAACTTTAAAAGTGATAGAAGGTCCTGGCAGTCACTCTTGCATTGAAATGTTAAGTGAAGCAGAAATATGGCATTTCAGTAGTGGAGCACATCTCTACAATTCTGGTGGGATTTTTGTGTACATTGTGAAACTGGGACTCAACTCTTTGGAAACACCTATTCAGCAATTTTACCTGTTGAGCAGGTGGCTTCATCATGGTGGTTATTATGTTTGTGTGAATATGTTTAATGGTCATATGTGCTTTTTAATGAGATACTGTTTTTTTGCATTATGTTTTGTCTACTGTGGCCTAATTTTGTTGTTGTTTCCTTTATAGGGGTGGCTTCTATTCTTCTAAGTGATAGGGTCTCCTCTTTATTTAAAAGAATGACCAACATTGTTTAGGATTTATCCTTCATAGTACTGGTAATTTTCTCAGTTTAACAACCTGAGAACTGATTGACCCTCCTTTCTATCACATTTCTAAGATGAATGATGGTTTTACCAGTGGATGCCACAGAGACACCTAGTGGCTGGGGTAGGGGCTTGGAGGCTGGTGGAGTTCTGACTTTGGTCTAACCAGTGGCAGCTTTTTTTTTTTATTCTGTACTTAACAACCTGAGAACTGATTGACCCTCCTTTCTATCACATTTCTAAGATGAATGATGGTTTTCCCAGTGGATGCCACAGAGACACCTAGTGGCTGGGGTAGGGGCTTGGAGGCTGGTGGAGTTCTGACTTTGGTCTAACCAGTGGCAGCTTTTTTTTTTATTCTGTACCGGAATTCTTCATAAGACTTCTTTTGGGTAAAAAAAAGCGGGGGGAGGTTTATTGCTTTTAAAAAAGTTTGAAAAGTCTTTACAGTCACTGGTTAAGATAAGAAAATACAACTGGATTTAGACCACCACTTATTGTGCTCTTTTCATCCTAATTAGGTTTGAACTTACACCAGTTATACCGATTATACATTATAACGTACATTCAGTCTATAAACATTTATTGATACCTGTTGTTTACCTAGCCACTGTGATAGATGTTGAGTAATAAAAATTTGACTAGGATGTGGTCCTGACCCTCAACTTGTACTGAGTCTTATGGGGGTTACTTTCTGTCTTAGGACCTGTCACTTTGCCAGAAGGAAATCTGCCAAATTTTTCTTATTCTATATTCTAAGTACATATTTGTAAATTCTTTAATATCGAGTTGGTTTTTTTTTTTTTTTTGCCTTAAACCATATCCAGTTTTTGCTTGATTCATTTCTCTTTTAAATGTTGTCAGATTTTTTCCTTTGTTAAAATTATTTTAATTTCACTTATTTGTGCCTTTATTGTCAGTTTAATCGAGACTAAGACTTTGAAGGTGAAAAACAATCAGTCTAGTCTTCGGCTAGTTGAAATCAAATAAAAGAAAATGTACATCCAGTTGATTTCACTACCTCTTCAAAAAGCTGCCCATATATACCTTTAAGGTCTCTGGTTTTTGGGGTTTTTTTACCAAATACTTTGAGCATTTATTCTATATTTGCCACCCTTCTGGTCTAAGAATGGGAGGAGTTGATGGTGGGATATGAAGTAACACAAGACAATCTTCAGTGTACTTAAAGTTTGCCTTTGTGTACAGTCTTTGCTTTAAAAACTGAATATTCCAGTTTCCCAGTTTGCTTCCTCTATGTCATCCCCCCAGCTATCTCTTTAGAGAATGAAGAAATCTGTGGACAGCAGCAACATATGATCTTTTCCCTTACTCTGATCTAAGGTTTGATGTTTAAACATATCAATTCATTGCCCATTTTTTTCCCTTCATGTGCTTTACTTTGCTGAATACTTTATATTATTTATCAACTGAATTTCCTTCTTCCTCCCCTTCTCTTGACATGTATCCCAGTGCTACTTGCTGGTTGTCCTCTCCCTTCAGCCATGTTTCATCTGCATATATTAGAATGTTTCTCTCCTTTGAACTTTACTGTTAACCAAAATGGAGGGTGCTTTTTATATCCAGAGTCCTAATTTCTTCACCAGGAAGGTTGATATTGTTCCAATTGATCAATCACTGAAATCTTACAAATGGCTCAAATTCTGTCCAGTCAAATGCCTTTGTGACTGGCAAAGAGCATAAGTTATCAGATTAAATTTTAAGTTATGTTTAAGATTATGAACTTTTCCGGCAGTTGTAGCCAATGTTTTCCCTATAATAACAGCCCTATTTCCATCTTGGGACATATTGGATTGTTGTCTTTGGTATAGTTAGGAATAATGATGGTAGTGTGTGGTCTTCAGAGGTGGTCAGAATGCTACTGTTGAGTTCCTTTTAGATCTTCCTTTGCAAGTTTTCATAAATATTTTGTTTGTTCAGACTACTTTTTGTGTGTGGAGACTGAGAGGCAAATTATCTCTTGGAGTAGAATTCCTGTGTTTTGAGTCTTACAACCAGGAAATATGAACTATACTAGATAGCCTCATGATAGTCTTTTGTCTCTTGTTCCTGTAATTTCTTGAGTAGGAACTGTTTTATTTTGGATATTATCTTGGATATTATGGCTAACTATATAGCGGAACTGCCTCAATCTTTTTGTTAGGAAATAAAGTATATAATGTGTATGTATGAATTGATACATACATACACACTCACAAAAAACTAACCATTGGGGTCATTTAACAGTGTTGAATGATTTCATTGTTTCGATTTCAGATCTCAGTAAAAAGTTCTTAATTTGTTTGCAGACATTTTTCTTTCATGAACAGACCATCAAAGTAGTTCTTTTCTATTTTTGTTTTTGTTTGTTTTGTTTTTCTGCCAGAGTTCTAATTTGGCAGTTCAGTTAGTATTAGGCAGCCTGACAACTAAGAATCATAACCAGAATTAACATCAAATAAAGCTCTGCTATGTACACCTTCGCTAAATTATTATACATCCAGTGGTCTCTGGAGTGTGTTAACTTAGAGTTAACTTTTCTTTCCCTTTTTTTAAAAAAAAAAATATTAGATTGCTTCCCCCTTTAATCTCTGCCTGCCATCTCCCAAGATTACTTGCTTAAAAATTTCCCTGGAAACTACCCTGGCCACTACAAGGTCAGGGTCAAGTTCTCCTTTATCTAGTGATAACCTGAAAGTGGTTCAGAACTGAATTTCTTAGCTATGCTCAACAAAAAGGAATTTTCCAAGGTTCTTTGGGTCATTGCTGACCAACAGGAGATCTGGCCAAAGTATATTAACTGGGTTAATTTCAGTGTCAATTGGTTTGCTACCATGAGATCCATAATGGACCCCCAAATTCATCATTGCCTGAGATGTAAGGGCCCTTGGGAGAATAATGCCACGGACGATGGGGGTGGAAAGGGTTCATTAACTCCACACAGAAGACTTTTAGTTTATTTTGTTTTTGTTTTTACAAAAAAATTCAAGAAAAATGACATTTTCCTACCTCCATAAAAATAAGAGCTCTTACTTTCTCCAATATTTCCAGTTTGCTCTTTCGGGTGGGGGTTAGGGATTTACTTCCTATTTCTAATTAAAGATGATAATCTGTTGAACAGTGAAATCCATAATATATTGATTTAAGGACAAAAGTGAAGTCTTAGAATTATAAAAACACTTAAATATTATATATTTTTCATTTCACAATCGGCTGTTATCCTTTCTCTCTGTGGCTTTAAAGTTTTGGGCTATTTTACAATGTTAGTCACTAAGTAACTTGGCATATTTCTAGTTCTATATTAAGTTATACCCTTTACAGTGCTGTAGCATAAAATTGCTTCTCAGCGTTTGTCTGTAGGAATGTCTTACTAGAGTCTCTGTTCTTCTAATGAGATTTTCCTTTTCTCACTAAGTCCCTAAGAAAATATGTTTGCCAGTCTCATTATTCACATTCTTGGACTGTTCAAGCTGAAAGAAAAATTTGGTGAGAAAGACAACGGTTCTTTTCTGGTGAATATATGTCTCTGTTTTAAGAATGTACTCATTTGTTGGTTTATGTAACTAATATGCACACAGATCAGTTAAAATTGGGAGAAATAATTACCACATGAAGCAAGTAGGTAACACGCATAAATTTTCAATTTTTTAAAAAAATCTATTTCTTGATTAAATTCAGAACCCAAATAGGTCATTTCTTAGATCAACTTTACCTCAGACTTTGTTTTTGCTTTTTTGACCCTTAATATTTGTATCTTTTTATTACTGATAGCAAAGCTGTGACACTAACCATTTTATACAATAGGATAAAACAAGAAAAACTATAGAGATTAAGATGAAAGCAGTTCTGCAGTTGTTGAACTAGATCACAGCATTGTAGGCAAAATAAAAATGTTCCTATCTGAGAATATTCTTTTTGCCATCTTTTCCCAAGGCCAGACCTTCTGGTGGAGCACAATTCTGGGCCTTTGCAATCTGAGTGAAATATCTTCAGTTGGCAGTCTTCTTTTCAATATATGACACAGAATGTAGGAAATAGTTGGCATAGAATGGTTTCACCTAAAAAAAAATTATATATATATATATGAAAAGACATACAAAACTGGATAATTCATTTAGCTCTGATAGTCTCAAAAAAGATACATATGACTGGACAAAGCCAGAAGAACCTTTAGAAGATCTGTCTGATCTTCTAGTTTCAAGATTGAAGTTTTATACACTGCTCATTACTTTGCTTGATTACCACCAGCTTTTTTTTTTTAACATATAAAGTCACAGATTAACTGCCAACTATTCTTAAAGTTAGCACCTTTAAATAAGATACTTCTGGATTTCCTAGTCATTTAGCAAACTTGGAGGAACTGGCCATTAGCAAGTGACTTAAAAATATTTGGGGGCCTGATGCCCTTTAAGTTAGTTTTATGCTCTTGAAAATTCTGATCTTTTCTCTAGTGATAATAAGGCAGGAGTGAACGGTGTTCTTAGGGTGACCATTTGCACTGGTGTGCCTGGGACAGAAGGGTTCCCTGGATGCCGTACTTTGAGCACTAAACCCAGGCAAGTCCCAGGTACAGCAGGAGGAGTTGACCACCTTAGGTGTTCTTGTGATTGACTCTCATTCCCTTACGTTATCATAGTTGCTACTAAGTTCATCTGCCCTATGGCTGTCAACATTATGGATAGTTACTGGGATATAGTCCTTCAGTCACTTATTACTGTGGATGGAATGTGAAATTTAAAACAAATAGCTAAAGGTACCAGCGGGTTGTTGAGACTAACACTTACTGGTTCAGCAAAGGTAAAATGGTGGTTTAATTGAATAGAGAAGAGGCAACTAGATAGCTAAGTTCTTCAGAACCTGTGTGTGTACCTAAGTACAAATCATGTGTCCTACTGGGATCGAATTTAATCTGAAATTGAGATTTTTCACAGTAAAAGAAAACTGGTTGTGGATTTTCTCTCATGAGGAAAAATATGGCCTTTGTTGCACTGGCCCCTGTGACAGTTCCTAGTCTGTCCTGCTCAAGAAGTCACAATGTGATGTTATATCTCTTTTTGGTGAATGTTGTATTGGAATTATTAAATGCATCAGCCAGTGGCAGGTGAAAGAATTGAGTGTCCTTGATATAAACTGAGCAGCTGCCCTCAATTTTGACAGCCTCCTATTCCTAAGGTGCTTACCAGCTAGAACACCGAACATGTGGGATGAGATTTTTCTAATATGGCATTAGCTTTGTAATGCAATGTGATGGATGCAGACTGTGTTCTTGTTTCCCTCTGGTAGTACTCTGGCTGCATCCTCTGTGCACGGTGATGGAGATGTTAAATGTATTCTTTGTAAGCTTTCACCCTATGGTTGTCAAAAATACAATATGGTTCCTTTATTTTATATTTTGAACAATGAGCTGAGGCTTTATTACAGCTGGTGTTCAAGTTAGAATTGTGAAATACTGATTTCCTTTCCCCACCCACACCAAATATTTTGGTCTACTTAAAGTACAAAAGAAAAAAAGTTCTGCCTAAGAAAACATTGCTTAAATGTCCTGTGATTTCTGGTCAATTTTTATATATGTGTGTGTGTGCTTCTGTATGTGCTTTCACTTTTTACCTTGTTTGCTCTCTACCTGTGGTAATAGTACTGTCACCGTTGAAAGGTGGACAATTTTCCTAGCATTAAAAAAAAGCCATTTAAGTTGTTTACCATGTTATGGGATTTTTAATTGTTTTAATTGATTTTGATTTAAGTTGAACTTTTTTTAGAGGGGATTACATTTTGGTGTCCACTCCCTAAATTATATGGAAACAACAAAAAGTTGTATGCATTTCACATGTGGAAGTGTAGGGTAGTCTCTTAAGAGTGCATACTTTTATTTTTTAAATTTGGTGTTCAATAAAAAGTTTATCCCACCCCCTGGCAGACAGGCACTGCGTAATACCCACCCCCCAACACACAACACACACTGCACAGTGCTTGTTAACTTATGCTTTTTAGTTTATTTCAGTTTGCCTATGCCAAGTTAGTGACCTACATAAGATCTGTGCTGTAAACAAAAGCAAATTAGAAGGTGAAATTCAAGTTTACTTTCAAAATATACTTTTAGCAAAAAAGCAAATACTATTTTTGTAAAAGGCTTCATTGAAAAATACGATGTAAGTCATAATCT